>NC_034202.2:33512205-33687205 GCF_002021735.2 Oncorhynchus kisutch | reverse complement strand
GACTCTGGCAGTAGCTCTCTGTATTGGCCGTGCTAGTCGTTGCAATCCCATGTTGAAGCATCTATACCGTTACTCTCAATGACAGGACCATGTATGTTAAAGAGCCCTTTCTCCTTTGTCTGCGCACTGCTCAGAAAATTGTAAATGACAGTTGGGATTTCAAGGACATTGTATGTGGACTCGTGTATTAAGGAACCATACAAAAGGGTGAGGGGGAAAAAAACTTTAAACAGCAAACAAATGAAAAACATCTGCCCGAGTCATCTGGTGAGTTTTGACATGTGTCTCATTGAAACATAAATCTTGCGCCTCTTGGTGGTTACCTCTGTCATTTGGACTGTACTCTAGCGCATGCTATTCATTTTGTTAGTGGTGTTCGCACTGTGATTCAATGCAAAAAGAAGGACGGAACAAGGAAATCCCATATGGGACAAGGCACCGACTGCACAATCTGTGTTGGCATTCTTGATTGCACCAAGGAACAGTCACCTGACACTTGGAGTGTCTTTTCTGTGATGTACTGCATACAAATACAAATCAAATCAAATCAAATCAAATTTATTTATATAGCCCTTCGTACATCAGCTGATATCTCAAAGTGCTGTACAGAAACCCAGCCTAAAACCCCAAACAGCAAGCAATGCAGGTGGAGAAGCACGGTGGCTAGGAAAAACTCCCTAGAAAGGCCAATACCTAGGAAGAAACCTAGGACAGCAGATGGAGACTATAGATATTATACAGGAGTGTCCACACTTTTTTATTTAGTGGAGAAGGGAGCGGGTGATGTGAATCACCCCACAGCTGAAATATAGTCATGAGTCAATGATGAAATGTCTGCCTCAATATGTACCATTTATGATTTGTTGCCTCAACCATTCAGTATATCTCCATTATTTCCAGATTATTTGTTGTGCCAAATGACCTTTTCGAAAAAGAGTAGAGAAATTATGTGCCCAAGGATATTTCATCGTTTCATGTTTTGCTCTCAGAGAGATTTGGTTTGGCATTAAAAATATCTGAAGGGCGTTAATTAAGACACAATTTGATAAAGCAGGCGAGTTGCGTGGGAGATTACATTTGCATAGCCAGACCCTGACCTGTTTAACATGCATCGAGGCGTTGATGATGGACATTCTCCATATTATGCGCCAACAGCTGACCCATTCGCATCAGTAAATGATTTAATGGCAGGGGTAAAACACTACTCGATAGTGCGTCATTTCAGATGCTCAGCCAAATGATTGCTTAGGATAGTCAAGTGACTCTACCATGGATCCTGCACAAGGATCTGTCAACTACAGTTTGGAACTGTGCACAAACAGTATGTTGTCAGACAAGACAAACAGAAGGTCAAAGTCATTCTCTAGTGGTTCACTTCCTGTTCAGTATTGAATTGTATAAGGAGGTGGACCATCTAGTCCATTATATTTAGAGCCAAATAACCTCTTTTTTTTTTCTCTGCGCGCATTAGAGAAAAGAAGAATGTGTGGAAAATGTGGCGTGAATATCTGAGGTTCTACTGTAGAATAGTTTTGACTATAAAGTGGCTAGGTTGCTTTTCCTTGCTATGATAAAAGATATGATCAATTATACTTTAAGTATAAGAGTTTTATTCATAACCACAGTTTTCTGACTGTACTAAGTTTGGATTGGTGTACTGCACTGTGAATGCTGCACTTTCCCTGTGACCCCAAAGTTAATTAAGCCAAGCACATTTTACATCTTTCATCACAGTGACCTAGTTTCAGGAAACAGTGAGCTTGCATATTTAACCTGTGTGGAAACCTGCGGCTTCTTCTGAATCTTATGTGGCACTGTGCTCTGTCCTGCTGTATTAAAGGATGCAATGATCAAATACACAATTATTCAACTGATCAGTAGCCAGCATATCTGATGTGATTTGATCTTATTGTTGATATGAAGGCAGAGTGTCTGCGAGGGGGTTTATTTGACGACTCGCTGTGTTGCTGTTTTTTTATTAAAAGACTACGGTGTAATGGTGACGTCAATCTGTCAGAGGTGGAATTGTTTTTTTGTAGAACCCTGACTGAAAATGTGGATTTTTCTCTGTTGTGAAGGTTTGTTTGTGAGGCTAATGACAACATGGAAATTATGTTTTTAACCTACCTTTGTCCAGGTTTTGCTGTTCTTTACGTTGAATAAAGACACAGTACTTTAATTTGCCGCTTGGTATTCAATTGTCAATGTGAAAGTGATTAAATAAACTATTGACTGCAGTAACCCCATTCTACTTTTTAGTTGCTGACATTAGTATTCAAAGTTGAATATGTACTTCATATAGGCATAACGCATTAGGTATGAGGTGTCTATGCTATGCTCAATATGGGCCCTTAACTAAGGGAGTCTCCATGTTTGCTGTTGGAAAGAAGTGATTGAGTGTCTAGACTGATGAAATATGTATTATTGCGATGTCCTATTCTTTTTGAGCCCAGTGCGCACACTGCCTTCAGAATGAGCAGCACTGAGTATCTGTGTGCTGGGTGTATGGACCTAATCCATCTGTAAAAAGGTGTGGACCTTCTGAATCCTCTTTGGCCATCACTCATCTCAAAGAAATCCAATCAAACAAGCAGGAGCACAGTCTGACTGTTTTTCAATCAATAACAACTGCAATACTTGGTCATTTTACATTAAGTAAAATTGTGTGATTTGCTTGAGCTCTTTAAAAGCATTTTTTGTGGTAGTTGAAGAAGTTGACTTAAATGAACCAGGTAGTCAGAAGTTTCATAATTAAAAGAGAAACATAAATGCTCATACATGAGTTCATGTTAGAACAAATACCATATACGTGAACACTATTTATATTTCCTAACATAAATACGGTAATGCCGTGACATACCTATGTGAGAATGCTGTTCATCGACTACAGCTCGGCATTTAACACCATAGTGCCCTCCAAGCTCGTCATCAAGCTCGAGACCCTGGGTCTCGACCCCGCCCTGTGCAACTGGGTACTGGACTTCCTGATGGGCCGCCCCCAGGTGGTGAGGGTAGGCAACAACATCTCCACCCCGCTGATCTCAACACTGGGGCCCCACAAGGGTGCGTTCTGAGCCCTCTCCTGTACTCCCTGTTCACCCACGACTGCGTGGCCACGCACGCCTCCAACTCAATCATCAAGTTTGCGGACGACACAACAGTGGTAGGCTTGATTACCAACAACGACGAGATGGCCTACGGGGAGGAGGTGTGGGCCCTCGGAGTGTGGTGTCAGGAAAATAACCTCACACTCAACGTCTACAAAACTAAGGAGATGATTGTGGACTTCAGTAAACAGCAGAGGGAACACCCCCCTATCCACATCGATGGAACAGTAGTGGAGAGGGTAGTAAAGTTGTAAGTTCCTCGGCATACACATCACAGACAAACTGAATTGGTCCACCCACACAGACAGCATCGTGAAGAAGGCGCAGCAGCGCCTCTTCAACCTCAGGAGGAAGAAATTCGGCTTGTCACCAAAAGCACTCACAAACTTCTACAGATGCACAATCGAGAGCATCCTGTCGGGCTGTATCACCGCCTGGTACGGCAACTGCTCCGCCCACAACCGTAAGGCTCTCCAGAGGGTAGTGAGGTCGCATCAACGCATCACCGGGGGCAAACTACCTGCCCTCCAGGACACCTACACCACCCGATGTCACAGGAAGGCCATAAAGATCATCAAGGACAACAACCACCCGAGCCACTGCCTGTTCACCCCGCTATCATCCAGAAGGCGAGGTCAGTACAGGTGCATCAAAGCTGGGACCGAGAGACTGAAAAACAGCTTCTATCTCAAGGCCATCAGACTGTTAAACAGCCACAACTAACATTGAGTAGCTGCTGCCAACACACTGACTCAACTCCAGCCACTTTAATAATGGGAATTGATGGGAAATTATGTCAAATATATCACTAGCCACTTTAAACAATGCTACCTAATATAATGTTTACATACCCTACATTATTCATCTCATATGTATACGTATATACTGTACTCTATATCATCTACTGCATCTTTATGTAATACATGTATCACTAGCCACTTTAACTATGCCACTTTGTTTACATACTCATCTCATATGTATATACTGTACTCAATACCATCTACTGTATCTTGCCTATGCCGCTCTGTACCATCACTCATTCATATATCTTTATGTACATATTCTTTATCCCCTTACACTTGTGTCTATAAAGTAGTAGTTTTGGAATTGTTAGCTAGATTACTTGTTGGTTATTGCATTGTCGGAACTAGAAGCACAAGTATTTCGCTACACTCGCATTAACATCTGCTAACCATGTGTATGTGACAAATAAGATTTGATTTGATTTGATACTGTACTCCTTTTTATAAACTGGGTGGTTCGAGCCCTGAATGCTGATTGGCTGACAGCCGTGGTATATTAGACCGTATACCATGGGTATAACATAACATTTATTTTTAATGCTCTAATTACGTTGGTAACCAGTTTATAATAGCAATAAGTCAACTCGGGAGTTTGTGGTATATGGCCAATATACAACGGCTAAGGGCTGTATCCAGGCATCCCGTGTTGGGTCGTGCTTAAGAACAGCCCTTAGCCGTGGTATATTGGCTATATACCACACCCCCTCGTGCCTTATTGCTTAAATATTCTCCTCTTCAACAGCATGTGATGTTTCAGTATTTTGTTACAAAATAATATTTGAAGGTACTGTATATCCATATAGAGTATGTAGGGATTGAGAAAGCACCAGGTCCCTGAGTGTCCGTGTGTTTTCATGCATGTCTCTATGGGCGCGTGTGTGTCTGTGTGCACTCTCTTCCTTCAGGCTGCTCATCCATTATGGGGACGTCTGGTCGTCTGCAGGCTGTGTCCTCTGTCCTCTGGGACTGTCGGTTACATCACTTTGTCACCAGTGGTCAACACACCAGGAATCTCACAGCTTCTCCTCTCTTCTGCCTTGAGGAGGTCTGGGCTCTGTAGAAGGGTTCATATGGAGCCGTTTGTGACGGGTCAAACCTGGGGAGGATTTAGTCGGCTGACTTACTGTTCCAATAACTCTAAAGGTCAATGGGGGGTCGAGAGGTATAGGGCTTCTAGCTTTATCGACATCAGCCATGTTTTAAACTCCATCCACATCCCACTCTCTCTTTTCTCCCCTCCACCTTCTGAGATTTACAGACTAATTACAGCCCCTTGGGCAGGATCCCATTTATAGGTCTGGTTTATTAGCCTGTGGCACAACATGAAGAAATACAGAAAAACAGCAAAGAAGGGACTGGGTCGGTGCTTTTTTTATTTATTATTGCCATCATGCTCTGTCTAGTTTACTGTGGGGGTGCATGGAAGAACAATTGTCATGTTAACCAGTGGATTAATGAGGCCTGATGAAGTGAAGGCTAAAGTGAAATCCATAGGTACCTTAATTCCTCCACTGGATCAGCAGGGAGGACCCTGTACTCTGAGCCTCCGAGCAGGGCCTCGGAGCACAGGAGACAGGGAGATGGAAGTGAAGGCTTCTGTTTGGCCCTGTCCGGGGGTGTCCTCGGATGGGGCCACAGTGTCTCCTGACCCCTCCTGTCTCAGCCTCCAGTATTTATGCTGCAGTAGTTTATGTGTCGAGGGGCTAGGGTCAGTTTGTTATATCTGGAGTACTTCTCCTGTCCTATTCGGTGTCCTGTGTGAATTTAAGTGTGCTCTCTCTAATTCTCTCTTTCTTTCTCTCTCTCGGAGGACCTGAGCCCTAGGACCAAGCCTCAGGACTACCTGACATGATGACTCCTTGCTGTCCCCAGTCCACCTGGCCGTGCTGCTGCTCCAGTTTCAACTGTTCTGCCTTATTATTATTTGACCATGCTGGTCATTTATGAACATTTGAACATCTTGGCCATGTTCTGTTATAATCTCCACCCGGCACAGCCAGAAGAGGACTGGCCACCCCACATAGCCTGGTTCCTCTCTAGGTTTCTTCCTAGGTTTTGGCCTTTCTAGGGAGTTTTTCCTAGCCACCGTGCTTCTACACCTGCATTGCTTGCTGTCTGGGGTTTTAGGCTGGGTTTCTGTACAGCACTTTGAGATATCAGCTGATGTACGAAGGGCTATATAAATACATTTGATTTGATTTTGATTTGATTTGATGGAAAGGGGTAGTGATGAATGTGTTGCTGACAAGTACAGCCTGACAAGTACAGTTCTCACTGCTGTGGATCTCAGAGCACATCTATGTCTATGTATCCGCTCACAGGCTCTCTCTGACCCCCACATTACAATCATCCCAATCCCAGGAAGGAAGGAAGCCTGTCAGATTAATTGAAAGGTGAAAATGAAGATTAAAGGTTATGGAGCTTAATCGTCCTTATTATAATGGGATCTGCCCCCTCTTCAAGGAAATCTGGCAAGGCTAGAGAGGAATACTAAATGCAGAGTGTATGCAATGTGTTTACATACACACAAACATGTACACGTACTCTCAGAACACATTGCTCCATAAAACTGTTTTCTCTGTATAGTCACTGTTATGTTTCTTAGAAATTATTTTTCACAACAGGGGACATTGATACCATAACATTGAACATTTGTCTAATTTAGTGATACCCTGACATATTTTCATCACTGGACCCTTTGAATATTCTTGATTAGTTGGCTTTCACACAAGCCTCCTCTAGGGAAGACCACAGCACTTATATGATACAGCTCAGTACGGTGACCTTTCACACAAGTCACCTCTAGGGAAGACCACAGCACTTATATGATACAGCTCAGTACGGTGACCTTTCACACAAGCCTCCTCTAGGGAAGACCACAGCACTTATATGATACAGCTCAGTACGGTGACCTTTCACACAAGTCACCTCTAGGGATGACCACAGCACTTATATGATACAGCTCAGTACGGTGACCTTTCACACAAGTCACCTCTAGGGAAGACCACAGCACTTATATGATACAGCTCAGTACGGTGACCTTTCACACAAGCCTCCTCTAGGGAAGACCACAGCACTTATATGATACAGCTCAGTACGGTGACCTTTCACACAAGTCACCTCTAGGGAAGACCACAGCACTTATATGATACAGCTCAGTACGGTGACCTTTCACACAAGCCTCCTCTAGGGAAGACCACAGCACTTATATGATACAGCTCAGTATGGTGACCTTTCACACAAGTCACCTCTAGGGAAGACCACAGCACTTATATGATACAGCTCAGTACGGTGACCTTTCACACAAGTCACCTCTAGGGAAGACCACAGCACTTATATGATACAGCTCAGTACTGTGACCTTCTTACATTTGTTGGACAATTATATCTTTATGGAACCCTATAGTGCTGGTTTTACAGAGCCTTCAGAAAGTATTCACACCCCTTGACTTTTTCCACATTTTATTGTGTTATAAAATGAGATTCAAATGGATTTAATTGTCATTTTTTGACAACAATCTACACAAAATACTTATTTTTTTATATTAATGGAACATAAAAAACAAATGTTATTTTGATTAGATAAGTATTCAACCCCCTAAGTCAATATATATAAGAATCATCTTTGGCAGCGATTACAGCTGAGTTTTCTGGGTAAGTCTCTTAGAGCTTTGCAATTCTGGATTGTACAATATTTGCCCATTATTCATTTTTGAATTCTTCAAACTATGTCAAGTTGGTTGTTGATCATTGCTAGACAGCCATTTTCAATCATTTTCATTTTCAACTAGGCCACTCAGGAACATTCAATGTCATCTTGGTGAGCTACCCCCGTGTATATTTGGCTTTGAGTTTTAGGTTAATTGTCCTGCTGAAAGGTTCATTTGTCTCCCAGTGTCTGGTGTAAAGCAGACTGAACCATGTGTTCATGTAGGATTTTGCTCGTGCTTAGCTCTATTACTTTTCTTTTCATCCCCAAAAAATCCCTATTCCTTGCTGATGACAAGCATACTCATAACATGATGCAGCCACCACCATGATTGAAAATATGAAGAGTGGCACTCAGTGATGTGTTTCTTGTGTTTGATTTGCCCCAAACATAATTCTTTGTATTCAGGACAAAAAGTGAATTTTGCCACATTTTTTGTAGTATTACTTTAGTGCCTTATTGCAAACAGGATGCATGTTTTGGAATATTTCTATTCTGTACAAGCTTCCTTATTTTCACTCTGTCATTTAGGTTAGTATTGTGGAGTAACTACAATGTTGTTGATCCATCCTCAGTTTTCTCCTATCACAGCCATTTAACTCTGGAACTGGTTTAAAATCACCATTGGCCTCATGGTGAAATCCCTGAGTGGTTTCCTTCCTCTCCATGAACTGAGTTAGGAAGGACGCCATTATCTTTGTAGTGACTGAGTATATTGATACACCATCCAAAGTGTAATTAATAACTTCACCATGCTCAATGGGATATTCAATTTCTTATTTTATTTTACCCATCTGCCTTAATTTGCTAGGCATTGTAAAACCTCCCTGGTCTTTGTCATTGAATCTGTGCTTGAAATTCACTGCTCGACTGATAATTGTATGTGTGGGGTAGGCATTCAAAAAGCATGTTAAACACCATTAGTGCATTTGCATTTTAGCAGACGCTCTTATCCAAAGCGACTTACAGAAGCAATTAGGGTTAAGTGCCTTGTTGAAGGGCATATCGGCAGATTTTTTTCCACCGAGTCGGCTCAGGGATTCAAACCAGCACCCTTTCGGTTACTGGCCCAACATTCTTACCTGCTAGGCTACCTGGCATCCCACAAAGAGCACACAGAGTTAATCCATGCAATTTATTATCTGATTTGTTAAGCAGATTTTTACTCCTAAAGTTATTTAGGCTTGCCTTAACAAAGGAGTTGAATACTTATTGAATCAAGATATTTCAGATTTTCAATTTTTATTGATATGTAAACATAATTCCACGTTGATATTATGGGGTGTGTAGATCAGTGACACAAAATCTCAATTTAATCATTTAAAATTCAGGCTGTAACACAACAAAATGTGGAAAAATTGAAGTGGCGTGAATACTCTCTGAAGGTACTGTATGTGTCAGATCCAGCAGGGAATGGGAACAGGCCGTGTCCATAACATGATGAAGGCACGTGACACTGGTTATATGTCCAGTATGTCTCCATGTTCCCCATGGCTGTTTCTCTCATATGGTGGTCCCTGGTGGACCGCTACACTCTTCATCACACGGCCATCTCAACAGTCACCAGTCATGATGGATCTGACAAGACTGTTGATCTAGGGGTCACGGATGTTATATGCACCCCTTAACTTAGATTACAAACACAAACACACTGGAGGAGGAGGGGAATAAACCCTCCCCAATAACACATCCCTCACCCTTCCTTTCTCTCAGGCATCACACTCCACCCAAGCTTTGTTACACCGTAAGGACTAAAGAGATTCATCATTTCATTATAGCAGCCCTGGTTGCCATGAAGACAGCCGGCAGGAGAGAGATGCAGAGAGCTCTTAGGGGTAGCATGGGTAATTATGGGTGCATCCTCTTGTCATTTGACCTTCCACCCAGTGCCCCAGAGAGTGATAGGGCCAGTTGAGTAGCTGCCAGTCTCCGTGACTGCCAGACATGGTTACCTGTGTTTGACCTCCCAGGAACACTCTCCCCAGTCAGAACAAATAACACATTGGGATGAGTTGAATGATTAGTACTTAAAGGGATAATTCACCCAAATTACAAAATGACATATTGCTTTACTTACCCTGTAAATAGTCTAGGAACAGGGTATGACAGCAATCCATGCGTTAGTTTAGTTTTCCTGGCACTTGTTTCCAAATGTATTTGTGGTACATATCCCATTTAGCATTTGTAGCATCATGTTCAAATCATATAGAAGTGACTGATGAGCTTCACAATTCATTTGAGATACTTTCAGAAGATTTGGACATGATGCGTGAAAAAAGGCTAATATTGGTCCAATGACCTCAATGGGATTTGTGCCACAAATGCTAAAAAGTTAGATAAAACCAAAGCATGGATTGCTGTCATACCTTGTCCATAGATTGCTTACAGGGTAAGGAAACCGATGTGTCCTTTTGTAATTTCGGTGACCTATCCCTTTAACAAGAACATCCCTGCCATCGTCTGGACAAGTACTTGTTTAGTACTATATATGTTTTCTTCTGCTCTTCGTGTACGTCTCTCCATCCCTCGGGGACTATGCAGAAGGTCAACAAATAACTGCTGCCAAATGGTCCATTTCTCCCCAGTACCCTGCCATGGCGTCAAACTTGCTCTTGCTGATCTACTCCCGCACAGGGAGAGGATGTAACCCAATTAAGACTTGACCCATGCCAGGATGTCTATTCAACACTCTCTTTGTTGGAGCAGAGAGAATTCCTTGATAAACATTCTGTGCCCCTGTTCCGCCCTCTGAAAACACTCCTCCCACTATGCTGCGGAGGAGCTGCCCCCACTTGTCAGCATGGACTGCATGGGCTATCAACTCAGCAGCTCCAGTTTTAAAGTGACAGGGATCAAAAGCTTGATGACTGCCTAAAGTACACAGCCTCCTGCCCTCTGCAGCAGGGTAAGGGGACACCCCTATTTGTTAATACCTGAGAAGTGTACTGTACACTCCCCAAGCCTAGGATGCCATTAAGCTACATACATTCACTGAGAATGAAAATCTCAGGTACAGAACTTCTCTGCCCCCAGAGCAAACGTCTCTACTGTTTATAGGCAGAGATGGCCCAATTATGCTGTGAGTTCATGACAGTACAGACTCCAGCTGACCTCTTTAAAGCAGGGAAGATGCATGAGACGGAGAGCGTCTGACAGCTCCAGGGTTCGCCTTAGGTGCTGGAGATGAGCAAAGAGGCCATCAACAAGCACTGAGCAATGCTAGACTACTGTATACTTTGGTAAAGTAATGTGTCTACTACGCCATGTGTCTACCCTGCACATTGATCTGATACTGGAACTCCCTACAGTATATACAGTCCCCTCATCAATCTACACACAATACCCCATGACAAAGCAAAAACTGTTTTATTTTATTTTAAAAAACATATCAATAAAAAATCACATTTACATAAATATTCAGCCCCTTTACTCAGAACTTTGTTGAAGCGCCATTGGCAGCGATTACAGACTCAAGTCTGTAATCAACTCCGACCTCAAGGTACTACAGAGGGTAGTGTGTACAGCCCAGTACTTCACCGGGGCCAAGCTTCCTGCCATCCAGGACCTCTACACCATGTCAGAGGAAGGCCCTAAAAATTGTCAAAGACACCAGCAGTTGTGAAGAGGGCCGTTAGCTTGGGGATGACCAGCCACCCTAGTCATAGACTGGTCTCTCTGCTACCGCACGGCAAACGGTACTCCCTACAGCACCAAGTCTAGGTCCAAGAGACTTCTAAACAGCTCCTACCCCAAGACATAAGACTCCTGAACATCTAATCAAATGGCTACCCAGACTATTTGCATTGCCTCCCCCCCCCCACACACACAGTGCTGCTACTCTGTTATTATCTATGCATGGTCAATTTAATAACTCTACCTACATGAACATATTAACCACTAGGCTACCCTGCTGCCCCTATGGGGAAGAGGTAGGTAGATTGGGTGGGCTATTTACAGATGGACTATGTACAGCTGCAGTGATGGGTTAGCTGCTCCGATAGCTGATGTTTAAAACTAGTGAGGGAAATATACGTCTCCAGCTTCAGCGATTTTTGCAATTCGTTCCAGTCACTGGCAGCAGAGAACTGGAAGGAAAGGCGGCTATAGTGGGTGTTAGCTTTGGGGATGACCAGTGAGATATACCTGCTGGAGCGCGTGCTACGGGTGGGTGTTGTTATTGTGACCGGTGTGCTGGGATAAGGCAGAGATTTACCCAGCATAGACTTATAGATGACCTGGAGCCAGTGGGTCTGGTGACGAATATGTAGTGAGGGCCAGCCGACTAGAGTATACAGGTCGCAGTGGTGGGTGGTATAAGGCGCTTTGGTAACAAAACGGATGGAACTGTGATAGACTACATCCAATTTGCTGAGTAGAGTATTGGAAGCTATTTTGAAGATGACATCGCCGAAGTCGAGGATCGGTAGGATAGTCAGTTTTACTAGGGTAAGTTTGGCGGCGTGAGTGAAGGAGGCTTTTTTGTGAAATAGAAAGCCGATTCTAGATTTGATTTTGGATTGGAGATGTTTGATATGAGTCTGGAAGGAGAGTTTACAGTCAAGCCAGACACCTAGGTATTAGTAGTTGTCCACGTATTCTAGGTCAGAACCGTCCAGAGTAGTGATGCTGGTCGTCCGGGCAGGTGCGGCCAGCAAACAGTTGAAAAGCATGCATTTGGATTTGCTAGCGTTTAAGAGCAGTTGGAGGCCACAGAAGGAGTGGTGTATGCCATTGAAGCTCTTTTGGAGGTTAGTTAACATAGTGTCCAAAGAAGGGCCAGATGTATACAGAATGGTGTCATCTGCGTAGAGGTTGATCAGGGAATCACCCGCAGCAAGAGCGACATCATTGATATATACAGAGAAAAGAGTCGGCCCAAGAATTGAACCCTGTGGTACCCCCATAGACTGCCAGAGGTCCGGACAACAGGCCCTCCAATTTTGCACACTGAATACTGTCTGCGAAGTAGTTGGTGTACCAGGCGAGGCAGTCATTTGAGGAACCAAGGCTATTGAGTCTGCCGATAAGAATACGGTGATTGACACAGTCGAAAGCCTTGGCCAGGTCGATGAAGACGGCTGCACAGTACTGTCTTTTATCAATGGCGGTTATGATATTGTTTAGGACCTTGAGCGTGGATGAGGTGCACCCGTTACCAGCTCGGAAAACGGATTGCACAGCGGAGAAGGTACGGTGGGATTCGAAATGGTCCGTGATCTGTTTATTAACTTGGCTTTCAAAGACTTTATAAAGGCAGGGCAGGATGGATATAGGTCTGTAACAGTTTGGGTCTAGAGTGTCACCCCCTTTGAAGTGGGGGATGACCACGGCAGCTTTCCAATCTTTAGGGATCTCAGACGAAACAAAGGAGAGGTTGAACAGACTGGTAATAGGGGTTGCAACAATGGCGGTGGATAATTTTAGAAAGAGAGGGTCCAGATTGTCTAGCCCAGCTGATTTGTACGGATTCAGGTTTTCAGCTCTTTCAGAACATCTACAATCTGGATTTGGGTGAAGGAGAAGCTGGGGAGGCTCGGGCAAGTAGCTGCGAGGGGTGCGGAGCTGTTGGCCTGGGTTTGGGTAGCTAGGAGGAAAGCATGGCCAGCCGTAGATAAATGCTTATTGAAATGTTTGATTATCATGGATTTATTGGTGGTGACCATTTCGCCTGGCCTCAGTGCAGTGGGCAGCTGGGAGGATGTGCTCTTGTTCTCCATGGACTTTACAGTGTCCCAAAACTTTTTGGAGTTAGAGCTACAGGATGCAAATTTCTGTTTGAAAAAGCTAGCCTTTGCTAACTGACTGTGTGTATTGGTTCCTGACTTCCCTGAACAGTTGCATATCGTGGGAACTATTCGATGCTATTGCAGTCCGCAACAGGAAGTTTTTGTGCTGGTCAAGGGCAGTCAGGTCTGGAGTGAAGCAAGGGCTATATCTGTTCTTAGTTCTAAAAAAATGTTTAAGGGCATGCTTATTTAAGATGGTGAGGAAATTACTTTTAAAGAACGACCAGGCATCTTCGACTGACGGGATGAGGTCAATATCCTTCCAGGATACCTGGGCCAGGTCGATTAGAAAGGCCTGCTCGCAGAACTGTTTTAGGGAGCATTTGATAGTGATGAGGGGTGGTCGTTTGACCGCGGATCCATAGCGGATGCAGACAATGAGGTAATGATCGCTTTGGAGGGCAAGTTGGTCAGGATAATATCTATGAGGATGCCCATGTTTATGGATTTAGGGTTGTACCTGGTGGTTTCCTTGATAATTTGTGTGAGATTGAGGGCATCTAGCTTAGATTGTAGGACTGCTGGGGCATTAAGCATATCCCAGTTTAGGTCACCTAACAGAACGAACTCTGAAGATAGATGGGGGGCAATCAATTCACATATGGTGTCCAGGGAGATGAGGGGGTCTATAACAGGCGGCAACAGTGAGACTTATTTCTGGAGAGTTTCATTTTTAAAATTAGAAGCTCGAACTGTTTGGGCATAGACTTGGAAAGTATGACAGAACTTTGCAAGCTATCTCTGCAGTAGATTGCATCTCCTATCCCTTTGGCAGTTCTATCTTGATGGAAAATGTTGTAGTTGGGTATGGAAATCTCAGAATTTTTGGTGGCCTTCCTAAGCCAGGATTCAGACATGGAAAAGACATCAGGGTTGGCGGAGTGTGCTAAAGCAGTGAGTAAAACAAACTTAAGGAGGAGGCTTCTGATGTTAACATGCATGAAACCAAGGCAATTTTTGATTACAGAAGTCAACAAATGATAGTGCCTGGAGACACGCAGGGTTAGCCTCCACATCACCCAAGGAACAGAGGAGGAGTAGGATGAGGGTACGGCTAAAGGCTAGAAAAACTGGTCGTCTAGTGCATTGGGGACAGAGTATAAAAGGAGCAGGTTTCTGGGCGTGGTAGAATAGATTCAGGGCATAAAGTGCAGACAGGAGTATGGTGGGGTGCGGGTACAGTGGAGGTATGCCCAGGCACTGAGGGATGATAAGAGGTCACCACATGTGTGGGAGGTGGGACAAAGGAGTTATTTAAGGCATGTGCAGTGGGACTAGGGGCTCCGCAGTAAACTAAAACAATGATCATTATCCTAAACAACAGTATACAAGGCATATTGACATTTGAGAGAGACATAAAGCGAGGCATAAAGCAATCATAGGTGTTGATTGGGAGAGCTAGCTAAGTCAACAACGGGTAAGACAACAACAACAGGTAAAATGGCG
This sequence comes from Oncorhynchus kisutch, assembly GCF_002021735.2. Classification (NCBI taxonomy): domain Eukaryota; kingdom Metazoa; phylum Chordata; class Actinopteri; order Salmoniformes; family Salmonidae; genus Oncorhynchus; species Oncorhynchus kisutch. Next base: position 33,672,355 of record NC_034202.2, on the reverse strand, counting down.
ATGAATGGGCAGAGAGGGTCAGTTAACTACATACAGGGCCTGAGTTCGGGGCTAGGGCCGACAGATAAACAAAGGTAAACAAAGTGGAGTACCATGAAAAATGAACAGTCCAGCAGGCATCAGCTATGTAGCCAAGTGATTATAGGGTCCAGTGTACAGCAATAGATGGAACAGGGAAGCCGCGGGGTAGTCATTGCTACATGGTGGTACGGTCGTGGTGGTACTGCGGGGCGCCGTGTCGACGAAGGGACCGGGCAAGATGGCGAAAGAGGTATTGTAGTTGTGGTAATTTCGTTTGCTAGCCGGGACATGCGCCTGGCTCAGGACTAGCTTCGGGGCTGGGTCACTCAGTGGCAGCTAGCTAGCTGTGATGATCAATGGTCCAGGGTTTACAGCAGGAATCTGGCGTTGTAGGGGAGAAAAACAGTCCGAGACTGGCTACTCAGCTAATTAACTGGCTACCTTCTGATTAAAGTTTTGGCTATAGGGTCTAACAAAATTACAGATACGTGTCACATTGAGTGAGGCAGGTTACCGGAAGGTATATTTAATTTAAAAATGGAAAAAGAGATTGAAAAAATAATTGGAATATATACAAAAAAGACGAAAAATACAAAAAGTAAACGAGAGGACAACAAACCACATCTGCACTGCTACGCCATCTTCGTTTCGCCTATATTACCTCAATTACCTCGACACTGGTGCCCCCGCACGTTGAATCTGTACCGGTACCCCCTGTATATAGCCCCGCTATTGTTATTTTACTGCTGCTCTTTAATTATTAGATATTTTTTTTATCTCTTACTTTTTTTAGGTATTTTCTTAAAACTGCATTGTCGGTTAAGGGCTTGTAAATAAGCATTTCACTGTAAGGTCTGTACTTGTTGTATTCGGCGCATGTGACAAATAACATTTAATTTGATTTGATTTGATACGGAGAATAATACGATTACATAAAAAACCAAAACCTGTCAGATTTCCAGTCATTCCAATTAATTTAATACCTCTTGATCTTCAAAAATAGGACTGGGAAATATGGAAATATAGATTAGCCAAATTGTTTTACCTGAGCATGACCTAAAACTAAGGACTTATAAGCCTACTCTGTTGTTTATGATTATTTTGATGTCATGGAGGACTAATTGGGCTCATTGCTTCGAGTTGAAAAATAAATGCTGCTCTCATGGAATGGCATGCTTTGAGCACTACTGAAAAGTGCTATTTTACATGTGAAAAATGTATGCCATGTGCTGCATTTGGTGTAGGCCTATTGTTTATGTTTTTGTTGGTGACACTGTGATATCTTGATCATTTGCAGCTTTTTAAGTCTATTAAAAAATGTTGTAATCAGTTTACATGTAACTGATTTCATTTAATAGTTACTCCTCAACCCTGCAAAACATTGGAGCTTATAAGCGTATATTTTGGGTTCTGATGGGGTACGACAGTTGAACTAAGCTAATGAGGCATTTATAAAATATTATTTTCAAGAATCAATGGGTATATTTAATAAATGTATTAGTCCTAAAATGGACGTAGCAACAACTAAGGAGTCTACCTGTAACATAGGCCATTGGAGACATTCAATACAGGTTGATAAGACAGACGTAAAGAAAACTACCAACCTGGCATAACCTTACGCATTACACCTGCACATACCTCTCCATAAAGCAGTGAGGTTCCTGTATCCCTCAAGGCTCCATTTCCACATGGTTTAGTTTAATTGTGCCATTTCTAATGATAATAACATCTCTCACTCACCTCTCTTGGCAAGGCTATTACACTGGGAAGGTAAAAGTGATTCTTCCCAAATGAGTTTTTGCCGGATGGGTAGCCTCTCCTGGATTTAGGGCACAAATGACCTGAAGTAACATCTCGACTCCGGTGAAAGATGATGGCCCAGAAACATCAAGTCAGGGGAGGATTTTATTGATATTTAACTTAATGTGAGACGAGTGTTAAAGTTCCGTGTCTGTTCACATTGGGTGTTTGTCAGGATGAGAAACACAAAAGTCCTTAATCTAAAGTGTGAGTCATTTAGCCTATAGAAATATAACAAAGAAAAGTGACAACTGTTGTTTAAATGTTTTGCAGCGAAGAATGGCCAATGATCTTGACTGGTTATAGTATACAGTGCCTTGCGAAAGTATTCGGCCCCCTTGAACTTTGCGACCTTTTGCCACATTTCAGGCTTCAAACATAAAGATATAAAACTGTACTTTTTTGTGAAGAATCAACAACAAGTGGGACACAATCATGAAGTGGAACGACATTTATTGGATATTTCAAACTTTTTTAACAAATCAAAAACTGAAAAATTGGGCGTGCAAAATTATTCTGCCCTTTTACTTTCAGTGCAGCAAACTCTCTCCAGAAGTTCAGTGAGGATCTCTGAATGATCCAATGTTGACCTAAATGACTAATGATGATAAATACAATCCACCTGTGTGTAATCAAGTCATAAATGTCGTTCCACTTCATGATTGTGTCCCACTTGTTGTTGATTCTTCACAAAAAAATACAGTTTTATATCTTTATGTTTGAAGCCTGAAATGTGGCAAAAGGTCGCAAAGTTCAAGGGGGCCGAATACTTTCGCAAGGCACTGTATGTGACAGTAGACAATATAACAAAATATTTTTGAAATGGCAACGCAAATAACTGCATATGTCATGTAGATTAAATTATTTGGTGAGCTTGATACTGGTTGGGTTTACCTAACACTTACTAGCTCAACAGTAGGCTCATAACATTCATTCCAGACCCATGTATTTAGAGTTGGGCCAGTGCGGTTTCTGCCTTATGATGCATTTAAATTACCCTTACTGGCAGCCGGGTTTTCATCAAGGATCTCTCATTTAAATGACCCTTACTGGCAGCCGGGTTTTCATCAAGGATCTCTCATTTAAATGACCCTTACTGGCAGCTGGTTTTCATCAAGGATCTCTCATTTAAATGACCCTTACTGGCAGCTGGTTTTCATCAAGGATCTCTCATTTAAATGACCCTTACTGGCAGCTGGTTTTCATCAAGGATCTCTCATTTAAATGACCCTTACTGGCAGCTGGTTTTCATCAAGGATCTCTCATTTAAATGACCCTTACTGGCAGCTGGTTTTCATCAAGGATCTCTCATTTAAATTACCCTTACTGGCAGCTGGTTTTCATCAAGGATCTCTCTGTACTTTTCTCCGTTCATCTTTGCCTCGATCCTGACTAGTCCCCTAGTCCCTGCAGCTGAAAAACATCCCCAAAGCATGATGCTGCCACCACCATGTTTCACCATAGGGATGATATTGGCCAAGTGATGAGTGGTGCCTGGTTTCCTCCAGATGTGACGCTTAGCATTCAGTCTAAAGAGTTCAATCTTGGTTTCACCAGAGCAGAGAATCTTTTTCTCATGGTCAGCGAGTCCTTTATGTGCTGTTTGGCTCATTTTAAGCTGGAAATTATGTGCATTTTACTGAGGAGTGCCTTCCGTCAGGCTACTCTACCATAAAGGCCTGATTGAGCAATCCCCATATTGCTCAGTTTGGATGGGCGGCCAGCTCTAGGAAGAATCTTGGTGGTTCCAAACGACTTCCATTTAAGAATGATGGAGGCCACTGTGTTCTTGGGGACCTTCAATGCTGCGACCTCATGGCTTGGTACCCGCAAAACACCAATCTCAACGTCAGCAGTTTGCCAAGAAACTGAAGATCTCATAGAACACTGTGTACTACTCCCTTCACAGAACAGCACAAACTGGCCCTAACCAAAATAGCAAGAGGAGTGGGAGGCCCCGGTGCACAACTGAGCAAGAGGACAAGTACATTAGAGTGTCTAGTTTGAGAAACAGACGCCTCACAAGTCCTCAACTGGCAGATTCATTAAAAAGGACCTGCAAAACACCAGTCTCAACAACAACAGTGAAGAGGCGACTCCAGGATGCTAGCCTTCTAGGCTTCTACACCTGCATTGCTTGCTTTTTGGGGTTTTAGGCTGGGTTTCTGTACAGCACTTTGAGATATCAGCTGATGTACGAAGGGCTATATAAATCAATTTGATTTGATTTGATTTAGGCAGAGTTCCCCTGTCCAGTGTCTGTGGTCTTTTTCCCATCTTAATCCTTTCTTTTTATTGGCCAGTCTGAGATATGGCTTTTTCTTTGCAACTCTGCTTAGACGGGCAGCATCCCGGACTCATCTCTTCACTGTTGACGTTGAGACTAGTGTTTTGAGGGTACTATTTAATGAAGCTGCCAGTTGAGGACATGTGAGGTGTTTGTTTCTCAAACTAGACACTCTAATGTACTTGTCCTCTTGCACAGTTGTGCATCGGGGCCCCCCACTCATCTTTGTATTCTGGTTAGAGCCAGTTTGGCTGTTCTGTGAAGGGAGTAGTACACAGCGTTGTATGAGATCTTCAGTTTCTTGGCAATTTCTCGCATGGAATAGCCTTCATTTCTCAGAACAAGAATAGACTGATTAGTTTCAGAAGAAAGTTCTTTGTTTCTGTAATCGAACCCACAAATGCTGATGCTCCAGATACTCAACTAGTCGAAAGAAGGACAGTTTTATTGCTTCTTTAACATGACAACAGTTTTCAGCTGTGCTAGCATAATTACAAAGGGTTTTCTAAAGATCAATTAGCATTTTAAAATGATAAACTTGGATTAACTAACACAATGTGCCATTGGAACACAGGAGTGATGGTTGCTGATAATGGGCCTCTGTACGCCTATGTAGATATGTTTCCAGGTCCAATAGTCATTTTCAACACTAACAATGTCTACACTGTATTTCTGATCAATTTGATGTTTATTGTAATGGACAAATAATGTGCTATTCTTTCAAAAACAAGGACATTTCTAAGTGACCCCAAACTCTTGAACGATAGTGTACGTTTTCTCAATAACCATAATAATGTTATGGTCAATAACATCAAAGGCTGCACTAAAATCTAACAGTACAACTCCCACAATCATCTTATTATAAATGTCTTTCAACCAATCATCAGTCATTTGTGCCAGTGAAGAACATGTTGAGTGCCCTTCCCTATAAGCATGCTGAACGTCTGTTGTTAATTTGTTTACAGAGAAGTAGCATTGTATTTGGTCAAACACCATTTTTTCAACAGTTTGCTAAGAGCTGGCAGCAAGCTGATAGGTCTGCTGTTAGAACCAGTTAAAGCTGATTTACCACTCTTGGGTAGCGAAATGACTTTGGCTTCCCTCCAGGCCTGAGGACAAAGACTTTCCTCTAGGCTCAGATTAAAGATATGACAGATAGGAGTGGCTATAGAGTCAGCTACCATTCTCAGTAGCTTTCCATCTAAGTTGTCAATGCCAGGAGGTTTGTCATTATTGATCGATAACAATACTTTTCCACCTCTCCCACAATAACTTTACTTAATTCAAACTTGCAATGCTTTTTTTTTATACATGAGTATGACGGCTCACTGTTGGCATTTCCTGCCTAAGTTTGCCCACTTTAACCATTTTTTTTACCTTTATTTAACTAGGCAAGTCAGTTAAGAACAAAAGAACGACAGATTTTTACCTTGTCAACTCAGGGATTCCATTCAGCAACCTTTTGGTTACTGGCTAAACGCTCTAACCACCAGGATACCTGCCGCCCCAAATGAAGTAATCATTGAAATAATCCGCAACATCAAATGGTTTTGTGATGAATAAGCCATCTGATTTGATGAAAGATGGAGTTGAATTTGTCTTTCTGTCCATTATTTTATTTAAAGTACTTGATGTTGTCTTCATAATACAGTTTCTTCTTTTTGTTGAGTTTAGTCACATCATTTCTCAATGTGCAGTGTCAGCCAGTCAGATGTGCATTCAGACTTATTAGCCACTCCTTTTGCCCCATCTCTTTCAACCATACAGTTTTTCAATTCCTCATCAATCCATGGAGCCTTAAGAGTTCTAACAGTCAGTTTCTTAAAAGGTGCGATTTTATCCATTTAAAAAAATTAATTAATCAAGTGCAGCTTCTGGATGCTCCTTGTTAATCACATCAGACCAACAAATATCATCCACATACACTATTTGGGGGGGGGGGGGGGTACTTGTGTCTTGGGCGACGAACTGCAGAGTGACATACTCACTGAAGCCATTATGTTAATGTGTGATGTAAGGAGGACACCGTCTCCATGTAGTATCTTAGCAACAACAGCATCCCACCTTAAAGCCATCATGCAGTCTTTTTAATTGTATTTTTAAATAATCACTGAATGTCTAATAAATCACTGTGTGTTTATTTGATAAAAATTATTCAAAGTATATTTTTTATCATTTATTCCCACAGGCTCCTTTGCCTTTGAAAATCTCAGTCTGATCGTATGGCGGGCCCGGTTCCACGAGCGGGCTAAAAGGGGCATAGCCCCCTCAGTTCAAAATTAAGCCCCCTCAGTTTTAGTTTTGTGGCCCTATTGAGTGACAGGTTGGAGCAAAGCAAATCTGTATCTACGCTGCGCTGTGTCAGTACAATAGACAGGGCGCGCCAAGATATGTGTAGGGGGCTATGGAAAGCCACTGGGTGGGGCTATGGAAAGCCACTGGGTGGGGCTATGGAAAGCCACTGGGTGGGGCTATGGAAAGCCACTGGGTGGGGCTATGGAAAGCCACTGGGTGGGGCTATGGAAAGCCACTGGGTGGGGCTATGGAAAGCCACTTTTAGTTTCCATAAAAAGCGGGAAAAAACGCTTCTCATCTGTGCTAGACTAAGTGAGTAATGGGATAGGCCTCCGCCTGTAATATTTGTTTTGATTTATAAGGGAGGGTTCAAGTTTACCATTGAAGCTGCTTCATTGTGACTCAACTCTGCCTCACGCCCCACCACTACGGAGTTTAGATAGCTTCTTAGCTAGCTGTAAAAAGGGTTAGTGTTATTAGCTTATCCTATTTAGCTAGCTCGTAACCAGCTCATCTGACACTAGCATGATGGATATCAGAAGTGCCCAAACAAAGCCAAAATGAGAACCTCCAAGGCCGCCGCCAAGCCTAGCAGCAATGATGCTGCTGAGCTCCAGCTAGCTCAGCGTGCAGAGCCTACTCACTCTTCCACAAGCGCCACCAGGATAATAGCTCCACAGACCCCTCCACCTCCGAATATTCCTGACTATCTTTTAAGAGAGGAGCCAGCCCAGGTTAGCCTAGAATCCTACCCTAGCCGCATTTTTTTCTATACGATTTTTATTTAATAGCAACCCGTTTATAGGAAGAGAGTAGCTGGAATACTCAGTCACTGCAGATGCTGCATTTTAGTTCCCATGTGGAAAGTTCTGTGTTGGGTCCAGTGCTAACACAGACAAGAACTTCACCCAAGCTGGGTATTCTAACTGGAAGCATGCTATTGATAGAAGCGAAGGATTCGCTAGGCACGCATGAAGCAAGGAGCTTGTGAAATGCACTGCACTGTGGAAAGAAAAATCTTACAAGAAGATTTCGGGGAAAATGGAATGATTGATTATTCAGTAAGTTCCACAGAGCATTAAGGAAGCTCCAACTCTTTGGAAAAGGTAAGAAACAAACTAGCTGGTTGGTTTTTATAAAAATCTTGCTTTAATGTGTAGGGTGCTGTCCATGATGCTGATAAAGCATAGTGTATATTTCCCACCAACTTCTAAACATTGGAACATTTATGATTGTTGTGATTTAAGCACAATTCAATATAATTCCAATGCATTATATTATGGTTTTCTTGGCAGCCTATTGGTTTTTATGTTTTAAAATGGAACTGTACATATTGGAAATGTGTTTATGGTAGGCTAGCATTGCTTAATTGATTACGTGGGTCAAATTTTATTCACAGAAGTGTATTGTGCCATATCACAACGTGTTACTGAAGCAGGCCTATAGGCCTATTTATTTGGCAAGACAGCTGTGCATGGCTGCATGTCACTGTAGCAGGCTGCAGGCCATGTTTTGGTTATTTGGATCCGCATTTGCCTTTTGTTTACTGCATTTGTTTACTGTTAATGTACCTAGCCTAAATATAGATTGTGCCATGCCTTTATCGATCTGATCTTTAATTTATTAGGCCTACTAATTGGTACCGCCATTTTGTTCGGTTCACATTCACAGTTATGCCCGTATTCTAAGCCAAACTGCTATTCAGTATATTTGTTTGCATGCATGAATAACTAGGCTACTACTTTCAGCATTTAGTTTGCATTATTTTGCAGCTGTACACAGCTGTGTGTACGGCTGCATTCACATAGGCTGTTTGTAATAGGTGAATTGCCCTATCTATCTTGTAGCCTATATTCATTACCAAAACGGACTAGATGTAGGGAGCTGTCCATTGTGCTGATACAGTGCAGCAGAGATTGGCTACAGATTTCAAAAGCACTCAATGATCTCGGAGTCTGGACTATTGAACTTTAGATTTATTGTGGTATAGTGTGATCAAATAAGCAGAATTCAATATAATTCCAATGCAAGAACCCCATACTGTTTTGCCCCCCTGCTGATTTCAACTGCCCCCTTGGTCACTTTATCCTGGCACCGGGTCTGCCGTGTGGGTGTTGTAATATTCATATGTGTAAACATACTGAATTGTAATTGGATGCATTCTATCGTCGTATCATACTGCGCGCTATGATTGGTTAAGACCACCCAGGTCGTGAGGTCATCTTCAGTTGATCATGGCAGGAGACATGTGAACATGCCAGTTATTGCAAGCTAATAAAGAACTATGTTTAGAAAGATCCTGTCGTATTGCATTTTATTATTTTGTACAATGCGTGCAAAAAAAAGACAAGGTGTCAGAATAAAAGGACTACAGATGGATTTTGCTGGACTTCCTTCACTTCGAATGGACTGGGAGTCTTCAAACTTACCCGATGCATGGCGTAAGTACAAACAGCATGTGGAGCTAATGTTCACGGGTCCTCTGAAGGACAGAGGAGAAGAGGAAAAGTGCAGCTACTTGCTCCTCTGGATCGGTGAAAAAGGGAGAGATATTTACTACACATGGACACTTACGAGGCTGAATCAAAGGTACTGAAAACATACTACGATCATTTAGAAGCATATGTTGTGCCAAAAACCAATACGATTTTCGCCAGGTACAAATTCCATGAGAAAGTACAGGGAGCTAGCGAAACGTTTGAACAGTTTGTGACTGAGCTGTGTCTGCTTGTGAAAGACTGATTATGCAAACAAGGATGAGATGGTCAGGGACCATATTGTATTCGGAATACACTCACTGCGGGTGAGAGAGAAACCTTTGAATGTTGGATCTGAGCTAACGCTGGACAAAGCTATCGACATAGCCATATCTCACGAGTTAGCTCAGGTTCATTTTGGGCGGCAGTACTTGCACATCACGTGATCAAGCAGTGCAGCAATCAGACAGACATCAAAGCACACCTCTGGTGCCCAGAGAGCGCGCTTCAGAACGGAGAGACAGAACTCCAAAACAGAGCAACACAGACTCAAAACACCCCGAAATATGTGGATATTGTGGATACAAAGTGCATGGCGAACAGGTAAATTGCCCAGCCGAAGGCAAACAGTGTACTAAATGTGGAAAATGGAATCACTTTGCAAACGTGTGCAGAGCTTACCGTGAAAAAACAGTACACACAGTGAGGGAAGTTGAAATGTCAATCAAGACTCAAATGCTGATGAACTGTATATTGATTCAGTGACACAGAAAAGTCAGATGTCAGAGCAAGCCTTTGCTGACATTGAGATAGGAACACAAGGCACAGAGCAAAAGTTCAAACTAGACACTGGTGCAGTAAACATTATTCCTCTGAATAAGTACCACAGCTTGACATCTGAGTGTGAGCTACAGCCCACCACGCGCAGACTGACTGGTTATGGTGGTGAACAGCTCCCAGTAAAAGGCACATGCACTTTCAAATGCAAATACAAGGAAAGTGACATGATGTTGGACTTTCATGTTGTTGACATTAGAGCACCTGCAGTGCTTGGTCTTAAAGTATGTTTAGACATGGACCTCATCAAGCTAGTTTTATCAGTGACAGCACCAGTCGAGACAGAAAATGTACTGGAGGAGTTTGCTGATGTTTTTACAGGAATAGGATTATTCCCAGAAGAATGTACCATTCACCTTGACCCAGACGCAATCCCTGTGGTTTACCCACCGAGAAAGATTCCCCTTGCTCTCCATGCCCGTCTGAAGAAAGAGTTGGAGAGCATGGAACAATCTGACATTGTCACCAAGGTTACAGAACCAACAGATTGGGTAAACGCGTTAGTGGTGGTGGAGAAACCACGTACAGGCAAGCTCAGAGTTTGTCTCGACCCAAGAGACTTAAACAAGGCTATCAAACGCCCCAATTGCCCCTTACCGATGCTAGATGACATCACACAGATCAGGCTACTGGGCGATCAAGCTCACAGAAGAGTCATCTAAGCTAACAAAGTTCAACACACCGTTTGGACGCTACAGGTTTCGTAGCCTGCCTTCTTATCTCAGCCCTAGATGAGTTTCAGCAAAAGATCAACAAGGTGTACAGAGTTGTGGCAATTGTGGACGACATCCTTGTCTATGGTCGAACTAAAGAGGAACACGACAGAAACCTCCGCGCGATGCTGCAAAGGTCCCACAAGAGAGGAGTCCGGCTCAACCCTGAGAAGAGCACCGTCTGCACTACAGAGGTTTGCGACTTTGGACATCTTCTCACAGCGAATGGAATCAAGCCAGATCCGCGGAAGATCTCAGTCATAAAGGAAATGGAGCCACCAAGGAACTGCGCAGAGCTGGAAACAGTGCTTGGTATGGTCAACTACCTAGCCAAGTTCGCACCTAGCTTTTCCAATGCTAATGCCCCCCTGTGTCAGCTGCTAAAGCAGTCCAGTGAGTTCCTCTGGAACAAGCAACACAACATTGCTTTCCAGAAACCAGAAGAAAGTCATACAGGATGAATGTCCTAAGGAGAGGAGACAATGCCCTCCGAGCGTCTGAGAGTTCTGGAACCATCGTGATGAACTATTTCAGATCAAATGAATATTTTTCAAAGGAGAGAAAATCATCATTCCTACCAGTTTCAAAGAATAGATTTTGACAAAGATCCATGCTGGACACATGGACATGGAAAAGTGCACGGGAGAGCACTGGACATTTTTGTTTTGGCCTGGAATATGCAAACAAATAGAGGACATTGTTGGTAAATGCCCCACCTGTCTTGAACGACGCCCCTCGAACACCAAAGAACCAATGATACCTCACTGTTTCCCAGACCGACCCTGGCAGGTCGTGGAAACCGATCTGTTCACCTGGAACAACTAGGACTACATCATAACAGTGGACTACTACAGCAGATACTTCGAACTCGACAAGCTTCACAGCACCACATCTGCAGCTGTGATACACAAGCTGAAAGCAGCCTTCACCAGGCATGGCATTGTAGAGATTTTAATATCTGACAATGGTCCCTGTTACAAATCCAATGAGTTGAATTCTTCACAAAGTATGGGAGTTCACACATGTCACCACAAGACCACATTACCCTCAAAGTAATGGCCTTGCTGAAAAATCTGTGCAGATTGCTAAATCACTCATGGACAAAGCAAAAACAGACAAGGTAGACCCCTACCTCAGTCTCCTTGAATATCGCAACACTCCAGTTGACGACTTCAAATCACCAGCCCAGCTGTTGATGAGCTGCAGACTTCGCTCAAACCTTCCCAGCACCAACCAGCAGCTGCAACCTGAGGTCGTCAGCTACAAGGAAATGCATGCAAAATGTGCACAGAGACAACAACACCAAAGCGATACTACGGCAAGTCAGCTAGACCACTGCCACCACTGAACAACGGAGAGTCAGTTAGAATCCTGAGCATGGCCTCTGGAAGCCAGCAGTCGTCTTCCAACCAGCTGACACTGAACGTTCATATCACGTCCGCACCGCAGAAGTAGCGGTGTACCGCCGCAATCGTCATCACCTACTGAATACAAAAGAACAATACACTGACGAGATGAACTGTTCCCCTGAAAGAGAACGTGATGGACTAAACACACACACAACACAACATACACCATACTTACCTGCAACACCACACGATCTGTTGACTGACACAGAAGCATGCTCAGCATCATATCGCACAAGGTCAGGAAGAGAGGTCAAGAGCTGTCCTAGACCTGTGAAATGTCAAAGGGTGTAGGCAGATCGCTGCCCTAAAATAATTCCAGACTGTAAACTTGTTATTGAAAAGTTAACTTGAAATGCTTTGGTAATGTATTTGTTTGATATGTTGAGATGTCATTGCTACAGTGAAAAGCTGAGTTGCTTAGAATCCTTTGTTCCAAAAGTAACAATATGCTGAATCATTGTTTCAGAGTCTGTTATGTTGATTCAGTTGGTGTAGTAGGCAGTATAAATGGTTACTTACCTTGAGTTCAAACTACAGAGCATGTATTCAAAAGAAACACTTAGAATATGTATAACATTTTTATTTTATTTTTAAAGAAGGGTGATGTAATATTCATATATGTAAACATACTGAATTGTAATTGGATGCATTCTATCGTCATGTCATACTGCGCTACGATTGGTTAAGACTTCCCAGGTCGTGAGGTCATCTTCAGTTGATCATGGCAGGAGACATGTGAACATGCCAGTTATAGCAAGCTAATAAAGAACAACGTTTAGAAAGATCCTGTCGTATTGCATTTTATTATTTTGTACAATGCGTGCAAAAACAAGACAGGCATGTCAATACAAATGTAAATCTATTAACATACACTTACCTGATTGGTGGATAGGATAATCTAGACTCTAGAGCCTACCCCACTTACTCCTACAAAGTAGGAGGATACATATGCAAATAAAAGATAACTGGTCATTGGTCAGAATATTCAGATCAGATTGTGATGTCATGGTCAGGGCCAAAAACTCCATCCCACCTGACAAGGCTGGAATTCCTGCCATTCTCACACAGCTCTTACACAAAAAGGGCATTACCTAATTTTCACAATTTCAGAGTGTCATTTTGACCTCATAGTGTGGATTTTTTTTTTTTATATCCACAGAAAAATTACTGGTACATAATTCTCTCTTTCTCTCTCTCCCTCCCCTTCCCTCCCTCTCTCCCAATCTCTAACTATTCACTATACTTTTTGTTTATTCGTACACTTGTTTATTTTTCTCTCATATTTGTAAACCACTGTTCCCTTTCTCCTGCTTGCCTTTCTGGAAGAAATCTGTACATGTTCAAATTGCATTTCCAAATACCACTATAGCCAGGAAGTCCAATTGTGTATGTAATAGAATCACTGCAAACTTTGTCAACTTCCACTCAGTCGCCCTCAATGACACACAAAGCTCTGCTAAAATGGAGTTACAAAACGACTGCCAGCTGCTGGTATTGCCAGTAAAGATTATAGCATCCTGTTGCTGGTGGCTGAGACTAGGAGTTTCTCTCTCTGTACTGTGGGCCCTGAGGGAGGGAGAGTCTCCCAGTGTTAGTGTAAATGGTGCAGTCACGACATGGCCACTGGGCCATTTTTCATATCATACCCCCATGTGCTCATCTAAGTGTTGTGAATAGAGGTTCTAGCATTCAGAGGATCTAAAAATCTGATTTGAATACCTATGCTGTTGGTGTTCCCCAGGGACTTCCTGTATGATTTCCTAAATAGGTTATAGATTAGATTATATAGATTATAAAGTAGAACAGCATAAATGTCACTATTTTCATCACTAATCTAACATGGAAAAATCTAACATGGAAAAAAACCGTATCCAACGTTTGAGATCATACAATTGACCTGTAACTGTATATTTGCCATGACTGTATTAGAATGAGATTTGTATGGTCAGAGAATGACTAACACTGTCATCGGGGGCCTTGGTATAATAACCCTGATCAAATAATGATGGAGAGTCCATTTCACCACCCACTTGTGCATACCTCCAACCAGCTGCAACTCCTTCCTCATTACACTGTAGGACCAATGATGTATATAAACCCTAGATTACGAATGCCATGTGAGAGGCTTTGAAGCCGCCGGCTGCCATATTGGTACTCCTCAGAAGGAGCAGTCCGTCATAGGAATTCATGGAAATCTACAGTATTTCAATTAATTGTTTCAAGGACAAATTTACATGTATTTAAGTATTTATTTGTTGTAGTGGGGACAGTAACAGTACTCTATAAAAATTATACTTAAGGACATTTTATATATCAGTACAAGTCAAAGGTTTGGACATACCTACTCATTACAGGATTTGAATTTTTAACTTTTTTTACATTGTAGAACTATAGTGAAGACATAAAAACTATGAAATAACACTTATGGAATCATGTAGTAACCAACAAAAATGTTAAACATATCAAAAGATATTTTACATTTGAGTAGCCACCCTTTGCCTTGATGACAGCTTTGCACAGACTTGGCATTCTCTCAACCAGCTTCATGAGGTAGTCACCTGGAATGCATTTCAATTGACAGGTGTGCCTCGTTAAAAGTTCATTTGTGAAATGTCTTTCCTTCTTAATGCGTTTTATCAGTTGTGCTGTGACAAGGTAGGGGTGGTATACAGAAGATAATAATATGGAAAGAACAGCTCAAATAAGCAAAGAGAAATGACAGTCCATCATCACTTTAAGACATGAGGGTCAGACAATATGTACAATTTCAAGAACTTTCAAGAACTTCTTCTTCAAGTGCAGTTGTAAAAACCATCAAGCGCTATGATGAAACTGGCTCTCATGAGGACTGCCACAGGAAAGGAAGACCGAGAGTCAACTCTGCTTCAGAGGATAAGTTCATTTGTTACCAGCCTCAGAAATCGGTAGTTAACTGCACCTCAGATTGCAGCCCAAATGTCTTTGTGAGACGCAGAGTAGGTGAACGGATGATCTCCACATGTTCCCACCGTAAAGCATGGAGGAGGAGGTATGATGGTGTGGGGGTGCTTTGCTGGTGACACAGTCTGTGATTTATTTAGAATTCAAGGCGTACATAATCAACATGGCTATCACAGCATTCTGCAGCGATACGCCATCCCATCTGTTTTGGGCTTAGTGGGACTATCATTTGTTTTTCAACAGGACAATGACCCAAACACACAGGCTGTGAAAGGGCTATTTGAAGGAGAGTGAGGAATTGCTGTGTCAGATTACTTGGCCTCCACAATCACGCGACCTCAACCCAGTTGACATGGTTGGGATGATTTGGACCGCAGAGTGAAGGAAAAGCAGCCAACAAGTGCCCAGCATATGTGGGAACTCCTTCAAGACTGTTGGAAAAGCATTCCAGGTGACTGCCTCATGAAGCTGGTTGAGAGAATGCCAAGAATGTGCAAAGCTGTCATCAAGGCAAAGGGTGGCTACTTTGAAGAATCTCAAATGTAAAATATATTTTGATTTGTTGAACACTTTTTACTACATGATTCAATATGTTTTATTTCATAGTTTTGATGTCTTCAATTTTATTCTACAATTGAGAAAATAGTCAAAATAAAGAAAAACATGAGTAGGTGTGTCCAAACATTTGACTTGTACATTTTTTTGTATGTTCAGATCATATAATATAATGTAAAAGTCTGCATTAAGGTGTCTGTAATAGAATATACTTGCTAAAAAGTAATGTACACATTAACAAATGCTTTTCTATAGGGTTGAAAATCTTTTTTATTGTGGTGGAGGAGTGCTAAAATGGCTATGCAGTGGCTTCAATATAGAGCCCCTTGTCAATCATCCAGGGTTTATACACATTGTTCAAGACGGACCCCTCACACCCTCTCACCTTCTACTTCCTGTTAATTAGTTCCAGTGGGCGGGGAGGGAGGAGTCTGACTAGTGGAGGTGAAATGGTACACTCACATTCCCAGAAAGAGAACATCATGTTGTGTCACCAGCTGCAAGCTTATAGTCCCTGTCACCAGTGATTGATTCTACCGCACTTGCAAGGATGGCAGTCTCATTTCTATTGTAGGAACTGTATGTCAAAGAGGATTCTAGGAAATTGGTAAGAGAAGGGAAAGATTTAACACCCCCACCCCAACTCACGAACCTCCATCTCCATCCAATTTCCCTTAGAAGAAAATGATTTAGACTCTATCCCCCAATCTTATTCTTATTCATTTAACATGTTGTCTCTTCATGGCAGATACAGGAGCTGTGTGAGTGACAGATGTCTCTGTCCAGCCCGGCAGGATGGATGTTGACAACTAAAAAAACAGCTCAGCAGTCAATCTGCTTCTCAGCACCCCAGCATGAGCTGCTCAGCAATGAGGCGTCTGGATATGCAGTGGGAATACAGGATACAGTCATTTGATAAGGTTTCAAAAAGGGACATTCCTTTATTGTTGTTCTGTCTTACTAGTCTCCAAGACAACGTAGGAGCAACAGACAAGACGGTAATGATCCCCAGAACCACAGGGGTGGTTGTTAGTCTCCAAGACAACGTAGGAGCAACAGACAAGACGGTAATGATCCCCAGAACCACAGGGGTGGTTGTTAGTCTCCAAGACAACGTAGGAGCAACAGACAAGACGGTAATGATCCCCAGAACCACAGGGGTGGTTGTTAGTCTCCAAGACAACGTAGGAGCAACAGACAAGACGGTAATGATCCCCAGAACCACAGGGGTGGTTGTTAGTCTCCAAGACAACGTAGGAGCAACAGACAAGACGGTAATGATCCCCAGAACCACAGGGGTGGTTGTTAGTCTCCAAGACAACGTAGGAGCAACAGACAAGACGGTAATGATCCCCAGAACCACAGGGGTGGTTGTTAGTCTCCAAGACAACGTAGGAGCAACAGACAAGACGGTAATGATCCCCAGAACCACAGGGGTGGTTGTTAGTCTCCAAGACAACGTAGGAGCAACAGACAAGACGGTAATGATCCCCAGAACCACAGGGGTGGTTGTTAGCAAGTGGTAATTTTATAGTTATGTGAATTACCACATAAATAGTCTAATAAGGTTGTACACTTCATTATAAAGAGTGTGAAATGAACTTCAAAAGCATAGCAGCAGCAAAAAAAGAAGTTCATGAAATGAATGTGTCTTTTAGAGTGCCAGAATTGCTTGCATTCAATTTGCTCTCCCTAAATAAGACTAATGCATTCTGTGAGTGGTTTCATAACTAGTAAGCAGGACATGTCAGATACACACTCCTTTCATGAATAATATCAGTCATATCAATAACAAGATATATTCATGAATTATATCAGTATATCTTCAAATATTTCATATACCTCATATCCACACTGATTGTATTATAGATACAGAAGTGTACATGGGGGATCAATTCTAGACCATGGTAAGTTCCCATAAACATAATGTATGACTCTATAGAGAGAGACTCAGAGGTGTTAGGGTGACGTGTCAATGTATTCCTCTCATTTCTCCTCTGTGATCTCTCTGCTGAGTCAGCTGCTTGTCTCTCTCTGTGTATTGGAGGAAATCAGAAAACGCCTCAGATACTCAAAGGTCTGTTTGGCACAGATAACAATACTACTCATTGGTTGTGTTTCAGCCTCTGTCACTGCAATAGCATAAAAACATTTATACTCCAACCTTCACTCATCATACATAAAAAAATACAGTTTGCATTAGGTTGTATGTTGTGGAAACTATGAGTATTTTTCCATTACTTTGAATTATTGTACAATGCTCATTACTGACTTGTCACTGCCTTTCATCAACAGACACCTGCAACACCAGAGGCACATACCTGTTTCCAGGAATCGCTGATGCCTTTAAATTCCTCTCTCAAGGTGAACATTGCTGATAGTGGAATGACAATAGCCAGAGGTGATGAAACATCTATGCAGTTCTCTCCTGCACTCCATTTATGTGCAGATGCCTTCTTTCCAACTGTTTCTGTACTGTAATTTCTGTCGTTTTTACAGTAATATAAAGAGCAAACTCCAGAAGTAATCCAGTTGTATAATCCTGTCTCGGCGGTAAGGAGTGGTAGACTACATTGTTGTTATTTTACTTGTCACACACTTTCTCTATTTTCTGTGCGATTGTGTGTTCGTGCACGTCTGTGTGCATGCGTGCACATGTTCTTAAGTACATGGGCCAATAAATTGCCATTAGCCTCAGTCGTGATGTTAGCCAATCCAGGCCTCTCCAATACACCTCATTCTTTAATAGGGTGTCTACGTACAAAATTATTCCCAAAGGAATAGTACATTTATCTCTTGTAATATTGGCTCTAATGGTCATATTGTAGATTATTAGAAAAGTGAAATATTCCTTTGACCACAAGCATTTCATCTAGATTTTGGCTTTCGGGTGACAGCCTGTGTGACTGAGCAAAAACAGCAATCAAAATCCAAATCACAATTTGCCAATAATGTCCCCTTCCCTGAGGGTGAAACGCTTTACCATAGTCATTGTGCTGCCAAGAGTCATTGTACCTGAGAGAAGATGAGAAAAAGGCGTATTGATGTCACTATGGCCCTGATAAAACACCTCCACCCTGACATTAATGCCATCAATTCTCATTGCATGTCCTCCAATTTCATTTCTCCTCACTTGATGGGATCTATCTTTTGTGAAACACACCATGCTCTTGCTCTGCCACTGGCTTTGTAAGGGTGATGGAGAATAAATGGAAACTCAGTTTCTTAAAAAAAGAACCAAAAAAACCTTACGTGCTTTCAGTCTACCTCCAAATTGAGGGGACTGAATTGTAAGTAACACTTAGACACTGGACATTTGTACAAAGAACTGAATGCGCAGTTCACGGCAAAGGAACTTTTAGTCCTGATCGGTACTAAAAGCTTGTCTGGGTCAAACCTCTGATATCTTTAGAGATACAGAACATGTTTATCACTGCCAAATACACTGAGTGTAGAAAACATTACAAACACCTGCTCTTTACATGACATAGACTGACAAGGTGAATCAAATCAAATGTTTATTTGTCGCATGCGCCGAATAGAATAGGTGTAGACCTTCCCATGAAATGCTAACTTACAAGCCCTTAACTAACAATGCAGTTCAAGAAATAGAGTTTAGAAAAAAATTACTAAATAAAATAAACAATAAAATAACAATAACGAGGCTATATAGAGGGGGTACGTACTGGTGCCGAGTCAATGTGCAGGGGTACAGGTTAGTTGAGGTCATTTGTACATGTAGGTAGATGTAAAGTTACTATGCATAGATTTTAAAAAAACAGAGAGTAGCAGCAGTGTAAAAACAAGGGGGGGGGGGGGGTCAATGTAAGTAGTCTGTGTGGCAATTTGATTAATTGTTCAGAAGTCTTATGGCTTGGGGGTAGAAAATGTTAAGGAGCCTCTTGGACCTAGACTTGGAGCTCCGGTACCGCTTGCCGTGTGGTAGCAGAGAGAACAGTCTATGACTTGGGTGACTGGAGTCTGTGACAATTTTTTGGGACTTCCTCTGACACTGCCTAGTATACACACATTTTTTGTTCATTGAAATAACATCAAATTGATCAGAAATAAAGTGTAGACATTGTTAATGTTGTAAATGACTATTGTAGCTGGAAACAGCTGATTGTTTTTATATCTACATAGGTGTACAGAGGCCCATTATCAGCAACATTCACTCCTGTGTTCCAATGGCACATTGTGTTGGCTAATCCAAGTTTATCATTTTAAAAGGCTAATTGATCATTAGAAAACCCTTTTGCAATGATGTTAGCACAGCTGAAAACCTTTGTCCTGATCAAAGAAGCAATCAAACTGGCCTTCTTTAGATTAGTTGAGTATCTGGAGCATCAGCATTTGTGGGTTTGATTACAGGCTCAAAATGGCCAGAAACAAAGAACTTTCTTCTGAAACAAATCAGTCTATTCTTGTTCTGAGAAAGGAAGGCTATTCCATGCCTCTATTCCATTGGCAAGAAACTGAAGATGTCGTACAACACTGTGTACTACACCCTTCACAGAACACCACAAACTGTCTGTAACCAGAATAGAAAGATGAGTGGGAGGCCCCAGTGCACAACTGAGCAAGAGCACAAGTACATTAGAGTGTCTAGTTTGAGAAACAGACACATCACAAGTCCTCAACTGGCAGCTTCATTAAATAGTACCTGCAAAACACCAGTCGCAACATCAACATTGAAGAGGCGACTACGTGATGCTGACCTTCTAGGCAGAGTTCCTCTGTCCAGTGTCTGTGTTCTTTTGCCCATCTTAATATTTTGTTTTTATTGGCCAGTCTGAGATATGGATTTTTCTTAGCATCCCGAAGTAACATCTGACAAAAATATCTAAAGACACTGAAGCAGCAAACTTTGTGGAAATTAATATTTGTGTCATTCTCAAAACTTTTGGCCACGACTGTACACCACGGTATTTTTTCAAATGTCTTTGGGTGGAAAGTGAGAGATAAAGGACACTATGGAAGACTAATTACAATGTGCTGCTGTTTCTGCCCCTAGATGGTTTGCCACCATATGTATCTGTCAAGGCAGGATTCATAATGAAATGCATCAGACACGCATCTGAAACCAGCCTCCTCTCACTCCAAACAGATGTTGTGGGGGGGCTGGACATCCCTCTATTTAAGTTGGTACTCCACCTAGTTCCTGGAGGGGAGTATGGGAGGTAGGAGAGAAGCAGGGAGAGGAGAGTCGGAGGGCAGGCAGGCAGCAGTGTAGTACTTCAGGGAATCCTAACCAAGGGAAGAGAGGCTGAACAGCTGGTCAGAGTTTATCTAACCTGGCTGAATGACAGTCCAGTGAACAGGCAATGCCGCCACAAGTGACCCAGCAACCATGAGAATGAGTAATGATAAAAGAATTGGAAAATCTATTTATGTTGGGAAAGATAGAGGGATGGCCATACATTGAAGGAGTTAAGAGTTTGTGGAGCAATAATAATGTTTTTTATTGAACACTTTTCGCAGTGAAACAATCCTCAGCAATAATACCACAAAATGGTGGCCAGTGAAGGGTTTCAACTATCTTGACGGGTGTTAGTTGATAACGCTCCCTAAAATGGATTTGTGACAGGGATGAGTTACTGGCTGTGTCTTCTTACTGCTTTTGGAGTGCTTGATTAGTTTGTTTATTTGGAAATGAGAACAAAAAGAGACACTGAATTTTTGATCCTATCATTGCATTGTTATCTATTCATCAATCGTTTGCGCTGCCACGACTTAAATAGACATGGAACTGCTGGGTCTGAGCAGATGCACCTCCCTCATCACTGGGCTGAGGAAACAGAAACTAATCCTTTTTTTAAAGTTATGAGATCAAGGGGAAACTGCCCACTTCCATTTCGTCTGTCCTGTTAAAAGATGAATCATGAAATCCATCTGGTCTCCCCCACTGTGAATTGGAGACACTATTCATTGATTCAACACAACTCTCAAGTAAAAATGGACTCCTCTAATTTTAGTGGTTGCATGTATAATGTACACCATGTTGGGGAGAAGTGAACTACATATACAGTGTATATTGAACAACAATATAAACTCAGCATGCAGCAATTTCAAAGCTTTTACTGTTACAGTTTCATATAAGGAAATCAGTCAACTGAAATAAATAAATTAGGCCCTGATCTATGCATTTCACATGACTGGGAATATAGATATGTTTCTGTTGGTCACAGATAGCTTAAGAAAAAAGGTAGGGGTTTGTGGATCAGAAAACCATTTGCCTCATGTAGCGTTACACATCTCCTTCACATAGAGTTGGTCAGGCTGTTGACTGTGGCCTGTGTAATGTTGTCCCACTCTTCTTCAATGTCTGTGCGAAGTTGCTGGATATTGGCGGGAACTGGAACACGCTGTCATACACGTTGATCCAGAGCATCTAAAACATGCTCAATGGGTGACATGTCTGGTGAGTCTGCAGGTCATGGAAGAACTAGGATGTTTTCAGCTTCCAGGAATTGTGTACAGATCCTTGAGACATGGTATCGTGCATTATCATGCTGAAACATGAGGTGATGGCGTCGGATGAATGGCACGACAAGTGCTCGCCCACACAACGCCATACAAGTGGTCTGCGGTTGTGAGGCCCGGTTGGATGCACTGTAATGCCAAATTCTCTAAAACAACGTTGGAGGCGACTTATGGTAGAGAAATTATTATTCAAATTCTCTGGCAACTGCTCTGGTGGACATTCCTGCAGTCAGCATTCCAATTGCACGCTCCCTCAAAACTCTGTGGTCTTGTGTGTTGTGTGCACATTTTAGAGTGGTTATTATTGTCCCTAGCACAGGTACCTGTGTAATGATCATGCTGTTTATTCAGCTTCTTGATATGCAGTGTTGTAAGGGATTACATGTAAGGGATTACAAAAACCAGTAACTGTAATCTGCTACGTTACCAGCTAAAATATTGTAATCAGATTACAGATACTTTTGAAAAACTAGATGATTACTTTGAGGATTACTTTTAAATTCCAAAAGGATGTTTGTGTGAAAAAATCTTTGACACTTCTCTGTTTTCTAAATGACATTCAAATCAGCATTGAAAAACTGTGCAAGTTTAAGGTGGTTCCACCTGAACGAGTCTGACCACAAGTCAGAGACCAGTATGATGACACACCAAATTTGTTTGATAGATCATGGGAAAGGGCAGGAATAGGCTTTTGAAGGCTACAGTCCAAGCTATGTCTTCCAATGGTGCTACTGCTGTCATCATCATCATCATCCAAAGATGATTCAACTTGAATAAACACTTGGAGGATGACAGCAGTGGTGTAGTCTACAGCGATACGGATATCACTTATTATTGATATCTACATAGTGCAATGATGTGAATCACACTGCTGCTCTCTCATTTAGCTATTTGCGCCTTACGGATTGTGGTTGTTGAGGATGGCTGTTCACAAATCTAAATGTGTATTTTAACCGAATAATGGTTGAATTCAAGAAGTTTAAGCTGCCTATCAATCATTGTTTTTGGAACCGGTGAAAAATGCACTCGTGCAACATCTGCATAGTGCGGATCCCAGCCTATGAAACAACATCTGCATAGTGCGGATCCCAGCCTATGAAACAACATCTGCATAGTGCAGATCCCAGCCTATGGAATAACATCTGCATAGTGCGGATCCCAGCCTATGGAATAACATCTGCATAGTGTGGATCCCAGCCTATGGAATAACAGCTGCATAGTGCAGATCTCAGCCTATGGAATAACATCTGCATAGTGCGGATCCCAGCCTATGGAATAACATCTGCATAGTGCGGATCCCAGCCTATGGAATAACAGCTGCATAGTGCAGATCCCAGCCTATAGAATAACATCTGCATAGTGTGGATCCCAGCCTATGGAATAACATCTGCATAGTGCGGATCCCAGCCTATGGAATAACAGCTGCATAGTGCAGATCCCAGCCTATAGAATAACATCTGCATAGTGTGGATCCCAGCCTATGGAATAACATCTGCATAGTGCGGATCCCAGCCTATGGAATAACATCTGCATAGTGCAGATCCCAGCCTATAGAATAACATCTGCATAGTGTGGATCCCAGCCTATGGAATAACATCTGCATAGTGCAGATCCCAGCCTATGGAATAACATCTGCATAGTGCGGATCCCAGCCTATGAAATAACATCTGCATAGTGCGGATCCCAGCCTATGGAATAACATCTGCATAGTGTGGATCCCAGCCTATGGAATAACATCTGCATAGTGCAGATCCCAGCCTATGAAATAACAGCTGCATAGTGTGGATCCCAGCCTATGAAATAACATCTGCATAGTGCAGATCCCAGCCTATGGAATAACAGCTGCATAGTGCAGATCCCAGCCTATGGAATAACATCTGCAT
Organism: Oncorhynchus kisutch; assembly: GCF_002021735.2. NCBI lineage: Eukaryota > Metazoa > Chordata > Actinopteri > Salmoniformes > Salmonidae > Oncorhynchus > Oncorhynchus kisutch. Next base: position 33,648,655 of record NC_034202.2, on the reverse strand, counting down.
AGTGCAGATCCCAGCCTATGGAATAACAGCTGCATAGTGCAGATCCCAGCCTATGGAATAACATCTGCATAGTGCAGATCCCAGCCTATGGAATAACATCTGCATAGTGCGGATCCCAGCCTATGGAATAACATCTGCATAGTGTGGATCCCAGCCTATGGAATAACATCTGCATAGTGCAGATCCCAGCCTATGAAATAACATCTGCATAGTGCGGATCCCAGCCTATGGAATAACATCTGCATAGTGTGGATCCCAGCCTATGGAATAACATCTGCATAGTGCAGATCCCAGCCTATGAAATAACAGCTGCATAGTGTGGATCCCAGCCTATGAAATAACATCTGCATAGTGCAGATCCCAGCCTATGGAATAACAGCTGCATAGTGCAGATCCCAGCCTATGAAATAACAGCTGCATAGTGTGGATCCCAGCCTATGGAATAACAGCTGCATAGTGCAGATCCCAGCCTATGGAATAACAGCTGCATAGTGTGGATCCCAGCCTATGAAATAACATCTGCATAGTGCAGTTCCCAGCCTATGGAATAACATCTGCATAGTGCGGATCCCAGCCTATGGAATAACATCTGCATAGTGCGGATCCCAGCCTATGGAACAACATCTGCATAGTGCGGATCCCAGCCTATGGAACAACAGCTGCATAGTGCGGATCCCAGCCTATAGAATAACATCTGCATAGTGCGGATCCCAGCCTATGGAATAACATCTGCATAGTGCAGATCCCAGCCTATGGAATAACATCTGCATAGTGCAGATCCCAGCCTATGGAATAACAGCTGCATAGTGTGGATCCCAGCCTATGAAATAACATCTGCATAGTGCAGATCCCAGCCTATGGAATAACATCTGCATAGTGCAGATCCCAGCCTATGGAATAACATCTGCATAGTGTGGATCCCAGCCTATGGAATAACATCTGCATAGTGCAGATCCCAGCCTATGGAATAACAGCTGCATAGTGCGGATCCCAGCCTATGAAACAACATCTGCATAGTGCAGATCCCAACCTATGGAATAACAGCTGCATAGTGCAGATCTCAGCCTATGGAATAACATCTGCATAGTGCGGATCCTAGCCTATGGAATAACATCTGCATAGTGCAGATCCCAGCCTATGGAATAACAGCTGCATAGTGTGGATCCCAGCCTATGAAATAACATCTGCATAGTGCAGATCCCAGCCTATGGAATAACAGCTGCATAGTGCAGATCTCAGCCTATGGAATAACATCTGCATAGTGCGGATCCCAGCCTATGGAACAACATCTGCATAGTGCAGATCCCAGCCTATGGAATAACAGCTGCATAGTGCAGATCTCAGCCTATGGAATAACATCTGCATAGTGCGGATCCCAGCCTATGGAATAACATCTGCGTAGTGCGGATCCCAGCCTATGGAATAACATCTGCATAGTGCAGATCCCAGCCTATGGAATAACAGCTGCATAGTGCCGATCTCAGCCTATGGAATAACATCTGCATAGTGCGGATCCCAGCCTATGGAATAACATCTGCGTAGTGCGGATCCCAGCCTATGGAATAACAGTGGTGCTTTTATTGCTCAATCTAATTCATGATGATTAAAAAAATACATCCATACGCCTAATGCTCAAACTCGCAAACTTTTGATAGACTTAAAGGGACAATCTGTAGTTGCTACATCCATTTTTGGACTTACAAATTCTATATATTAATGTAAATAATATATGTAGTAGAAAGTGATGGGTTAGAAGAAGCCTACATGTCAGCGATTGGGTGCAGAGTTATAGCGGAGTCAGGCGCAGGACACAGGTATTGAGTAACATAACTGAGTTTACTAAAAAAACAAGCAAAATTCCAAATAGGAACATACAGAAACACCCACCACAAAAGGACCAAGCAGAGTGGTAACGGGCAGCAGTGATCTCAGGACTCCTGGACATGGGAGGACGTTTTGGACGGCAAGGGTTGCTACACATGGGAGGAGATCCTGGCTGGAAGGGATCACCTCTCATGGGAACAGGTGGAGGCAGCCAGGAGAGCGGAGGCAGCTGGTAATGGGAGCCAGCGCTTCGAGGGAACACGGCTGGCAAGGAAGCCCGAGAGGCAGCCCCAACAATTTCTTGGGTTGGGGCACACGGGGAGTGTGGCGAAGTCAGGTAGGAGACCTGTGCCAACTTCCCGTGCTTTCCGGGGAGAGAGAGAGGGACCGTGCAGGCACCGTGTTATGCGGTGGAGCACACGGTGTCCCCGGTGCGTGTGCATAGCCCGGTGCGGTACATTGCAGTGCCTCGTATTGGCCGGGCTAGAGTGGGCATCGAGCCAGGTGCCATGAAGCCGGCTCAGCGCATCTGGTCTCCAGAGCGTCTCCTCGGGCTGGCGTACATGGCACCAGTCTTACACATGGTGTCCCCGGTTCGCCAGCACAGCCCAGTGCGGGCTATTCCACCTCGCCGCACTGGCCTGGCTACGGGGAGCATTCAACCAGGTAAGGTTGGGCAGTCTCCTGTCTGTCCTGAGCCGCCAGAGTCTCCCGTCTGTCCTGAGCCGCCAGTCAGCCAGGAGCCGCCAGAGCCGTCAGTCAGCCAGGATCCGCCAGAGCTGTCAGTCAGCCAGGAGCCGCCAGAACCGTCAGTCAGCCAGGAGCCGCCAGAGCCGTCAGTCAGCCAGAATCTTCCGTCCATTCTGGACCCGTGGCATGGGTCCCCAGTCCAAGGTCGGCGGCGAGGGTAGCCGCTCTAAAGAGGCCACGGAGGCGGGCTAAGAGGCGCAAAAAAACTATGGTGAAGTGGGATCCACGTCCCGCGCCAGAGCCGCCACCGTGGACAGACGCCCACCCAGACCCTCCCCTATAGGTTCAGGTTTTGCGTCCGGAGTCCGCACCTTTGGGGGGGGGGGGGGGGGGGGGAACCTTAGTTCCTTTGTTTTTGTCTTTGTTTTAGTATGGTCAGGGTGTGAGTTGGGGTGGGCAGTCTATGTTTGTTTTTCAATGTTGGTTTTTGAGTTCGGCCTAGTATGGATCTCAATCAGAGGCAGCTGTCAATTGTTGTCCCTGATTGAGAATCATACTTAGGTAGCCTGGGTTTCACTTTTGATTTGTGGGTGTTTATTTCCGTGTGAGTGTTTGGGCCACACGGTACTGTTTAGTTTTGTTCACATCGTTTATTGTTTTATTCCAGTGTTCAGTTTGTTTATTAAAAAGACATGATCACCTACCACGCTGCACCTTGGTCCTCTTCTCTATCTCCAGACGACACCCGTTACACTACATAACCAACTCATGAAGTAAAATGTAACATCCGTATATGGCCAGCTATGTAAACTTTAACATTGATTTATCATGCAATAGATATCGTTCAATTGGTAACATACATTTTTGTCTTCTTCTAATGCCTCTTAAGGGGAAAGTAATTTAAAAGTAACTGCATATAATCAGATTAGTGTCATGGCTTCTAGGAGTAGTGGGTGGAGGAGTCAGGCGTGGAGGAGCCAGGCGCAGGAGTCAGGCGCAGGGTTAGGTCAAACGTGGGTCTTTATTCCAGGAACAGGGTAACGGTCACGCCAAACACAAGGGCGCATAAATACCAAGTCCAAACAAACCGGACGGAACGGTCCAGAAAAAGGAACCCACAACTGCACAAAAGCAGGCGGGCCTACTGGGTTTAAATAGCCCAAAAACAAAACCCAAACAAGAAACAGGTGAAACTAATCAGACAAAACTAACTGAAACAGAAAAGGGGATCGGTGGCAGCTAGTAGGCCGCCGAGCACCGCCCGAAAAGGAAGAGGAACCATCTTCGGCGGGATTCGTGACAATTAAGTTGCTGAGTTTAGGTAATCCAAAAGTTATGTTACTGATTACAATTTTCGACAGGTAACTAGTAACTGTAACTGTAATTACATTTAGAAAGTAACCTACCCAACCCTGTTGATATGCTACACCAGTCAGGTGGATGGAGCAAAGGAGAAATGCTCACTAACAGGGATGTAAACAAATTTGTGCACAACATTTGAGAGAAATAAGCTTTATGTGCACATGGAACATTTCTGGGATCTTTTATTTCAGCTCATCAAACATGGGACCAACACTTTACATGTTGGGCTTATATTTTTGTTCAGTGTAGTTCAACTAGTAATTTATCTAGATTTTAGGGTGGTGGTAGTTTAACTAAATCCAATTCATGGTAGTGTTTTCAGTAGGTCATTACGTTTTTTGCCATGTAGCAGTATAACTAACTAACTACACACTACTTTTTGGGCTAAAATAAAATGTGGGTGAAGTATCAGGATAAGGTAAGACACAGATGCAGACCGTGTCGATGTAACAATGTATATTACAGCAACAGAGGAAAAGGTACAGGACGGCAGGCAGGCTCAGGTCAGGCAGAGGTCGGAAATCCAGATGGGGCAAAGGTACTGGACGACAGGCAGGCTCAGGGTCAGGGGCAGGCAGAGTGGTCAGGCGGGTGGTTTCAGGGTCAGGACAGGCAAGGGCCAAAAACCAGGAGGACGAGAAAAAGAGAGGCTGGGAAAAGACAGGAGCTGACAGGACAAACGCTGGTAAGCTTGACAAACAAGACCAACTGGCAACAGACAAACAGAAAACACAGGTATAAGTACACAGGGGATAATGGGGAAGATGGGTGACACCTGGAGGGGGGTGGAGACAAGCACAAAGACAGGTGAAACAGTTCAGGGCGTGACAGTGAAGTAGACAAGAATTTACTTTCTTTTTCGACATCAGACCTGCCATCAGACCTGTTTTCACTTGAAACATTGTTTTTGTTTTTATAGGCTAAATTACACATTCTTTCAACATCTGACTCCAGAGTGATCTGTTCTTGCAATTTGTAGTCTATTACATTTCATATTTAGATATGATAATTTATCACAAAGTAGTTTGCATATAATGAACTACTCTTTCAAATTAACTTTATCTTTCCTAAGGGTAGCTTTGGTGTTGTTTAACTTCTTCCACTGTGAAGGCATTGGTAGCTTGGTAAACTATTTTCAGAGTAGCTTCCCCAACACTGAATGTACAGTGTAAGGCTAGGAAACAAAGATCCAATGTTGATTCTGAATAAAGGTTTATTGAAGATCGTCTTGAGATGCAATTGTCATTGTTGATCAGGAGTCCTTTTCATGAAATAGATTTATTCGGTTTTTATATTGTTACTGTGTCATTACAGCATTGCTCTTTCTGAATGGAAATAATGTGTTGAAAACAAAACAGTGTGCCAAGCACTATGTCCAGGGAGTCACTGAATGTTAAATCAAAAGCAGATTGTGAGTGTGAGTAGTAAGTGGATTAAAAATACACTTTTACAGATGGGAGGAGTGCAGTTCTGTTTTAACCAATAACTGTCTGCTTCTGTTGTTCCAATGCTTGTCACCATCCAATATGTTTCAATTAATTTGGTTGATTGTTGTTGTTGGTCACTAGTGTTGGACACAAGTATAACTCTAGGGTTGCATTTACACATGCAGCCCAATTCTGATATATTTGATGACTAATTGGGCAAAGATCAAAATTGGGATGCATGTGCAGCCTTAGACACCTAATGTTGTGTCCAGCCATGCAGCTATATTCTACATTGTAACCTGTTCTTAGAGAGGGTATCACGCATTTGATTGTGTAAAATAATATGTAAATATAATCAGGCATGAATTGTTCAAGTAATGATGTTTCCTCATTAAGGGTACAGTGACTGTTGTGATAAATGGGCCATACTGTAATTACAATGCATTTTTATCACAGCCTGGCCTAAGAGCCATACAAAACATACATATTTCTGAGCACCTCCAAGACGTATGATACCTACTAATGGTCTAGTTACTTTAGACAGAAATGAAAGTGAGGAGTTGGTCGGGGAGGATGGGTTGATGTTATCCATGACCGTCTAGCAATCCAAAGGTTGCTTGTTAGAGTCGCGTCAGGGACAACTGTAGCATTTTAGTTAACCCTTCCTCTAACCCTTATTCAAAACGTAACCCATTTTACTTAACCTTTCACATCAATTATTTGTTGTTTGCTCCCTTAACCGCCAAGGTAAATTCTCCCTGTAATCCTCCTTTGTTGTTACACCGCAATAAGCAACCTGCTCTCAAGGAAAGATATATAATACTACACATCCTCCAATGTAAAGTGTAAAATAAGGTACCATTTGTATTATATTGTATAACTGGGTAAGATGTATGACACTATACATCCTATAATTTGTATGATATTGCACTGGTATTCCATTCATAATGTAACCTAATGTAATGTAATATATCATACTAAATGGAGTGTCACAGATTTACTTACAGAATAATACAAATTGCCCTGAGACCAAAAGCATTCCCATGTTCTCCCAGTTTGAGCCCACACAGTACCATTATTGAGCGGGGAGACTGGAGCCAAATGCACACGTTCGATATCTCTAGTATATCAACCTGCTACGGGTTAAACAAATGAATGCCCTCTACACGGTACTTGAATTATGTACAGAGCATGTGTCAAACATGCTCTCTCTCCCCAGCATCTCCTTCTACATTGCCTCCCTCAGATCATTACCTTGTGACTCACCCTAATCAGACTGATTAATAGGGTAAAGATACTGCAAAACCAATCTAAATTCAAGATGATGATGATGTTGTAATTCTCTTCACAATCACAAGTACTGATGTCAATGTTGTTGTGTTATGTTCACCACTGGTTGGTTAGTGTAGCATCCATGATTCGGATCATCGATTACACTGTCTTTTTTGTTTGCATGTTGTTATGGGAAATCACTAGGTGATTTGGTTGTCCCATTTCTATTGTATCAGTGACATGACTCATTCCGATAAACGTTAGCCTCAACTGAGAACAAGTGTTTGCACTGTCCTTTTAAAACATAACATTTGGCGAACGAGGATGACTGAATGTATTTCTGCAATATCTCTCCCGCCATCGGAGCCCTTCTTACCTCACGCGGGTGAACCAAAAATCCCATGCGACAGATGGAAGTTGTCGTTCGAGATCGTAGAGAATGGCCTCTAGAGGCTAAAAAGCCGTATTAGTGTAGCACTTGGGGATGTGTGAAACTTACTCCTCAATTCAAATCAAAAGTCACATGCGCCGATTAACACAGGTGTAGAAGACCTTACAGTGAAATGCTTACTTGCGAGCCCCTAAGCAACAATGCAGTTTAATTTTAAATTTTATTTTAAAAATAAAATAGAAAATAAGAATAAGAAAAGAGCAGCAGTAAAATGACAATAGCGAGACTATATACATGGGGGTACCGGTACAGAGTCAATGTGCGGGACCACTGCTTGGTCGAGGTAATTGAGGTAATATGTACTTGTAGGTAGAGTGACTATGCATAGATGATAACAACAGAGAGTAGCAGCGGTGTAAAAGGGGATGGGGGGGCAATGCAAATAGTCTGGGTAGACATTTGATTAGATGTTCAGGAGTCTTATGGCTTGGGGGTAAAAGTTGTTTAGAAACCTCTTGGACCTAGACTTGGCGCTCCGGTATTGCTTGCCGTGCGGTAGCAGAGAGAGCAGTCTATGACTAGGGTGGCTGGAGTCTTTGACAATATTTAGGGTCACCCTCTGACACCGCCTGGAGTAGAGGTCCTGGATGGCAGGAAGCTTTGCCCCAGTGATGTACTGGGCCATACACACTACCCTCTGTAGTGCCTTGCGATCATAGGCCGAGTAGTTGCCATACCAGGCAGTGACGCAACCAGTCAGGATGCTCTTGATGTTGCAGCTGTAGAACCTTTTGAGGATCTCAGGACCAATGCCAAATCTTCTCCTGAGGGGGAATAGGTTTTGTCGTGCCCTCTTCACGCCTGTCTTGGTGTGCTTGGACCATGTTAGTTTGTTGGTGATGTGGACATCAAGGAACTTGAAGCTCTCAACCTGCTCCAATATAGCCCCATCGATGAGAATGGGGGCGTGCTTGGTCCTCTTTTTCCTGTAGTCCACAATCATCTCCTTTGTCTTGATCACGTTGAGGGAGAGGTTGTTGTCCTGACACCACACAGCCAGGTCTCTGACCTCCTCCCTATAGACTGTCTCATCGTTCTCGGTGTTCAGGCCTACCACTGTTGTGTCATCGGCAAACTTAATGATGGTGTTGGAGTCGTGCCTGGCCGTGCAAACATGAGTGAACAGGGAGTATAGGAGGGGACTAAGCATGCACCCCTCAGGGGCCCCTGTATTGAGGATCAGTGTGGGGGATGTGTTGTTACCTACCCTTACCACCTGGGGGCGGCCCGTCAGAAAGTCCAGGATCCAGTTGCAGAGGGAGGTGCCAGTGAAGCCCCTTGCCAGTTGGTCAGTGTATGCTCGCAGTACACGTCCTGGTAATCCATCTGGCCCTGTGGCCTTGTGAATCTTGACCTGTTTAAAGGTCTTACTCACATTGGCTGCGGAGAGCATAATCACACAGTCTTCCGGAACAGCTGGTTCTCTCATGCATGTTTTAGTGTTATTTGCCTCGAAGCGAGCATAGAAGTTGTTTAACTCGTCTGGTAGGCTCGTGTCACTGGGCATCTCTCGGCTGTACTTCCCTTTGTAGTCTGTTATGGTTTGAAGCCCTGCCACATCCGACGAGTGTCAGAGCCAGTGTAGTACGATTCGATCTTAGTCCTGTATTTGCCTGTTTGATGGTTCTTCGGAGGTCATAGAGGGATTTCTTATTATCTTCCGGGTTAGAGTCCTGCTCCTTGAAAGCGGTAGCTCTAGCCTTTAGCTCAGTGCGAATGTTGCCTGTAATCCATGGCTTCTGGTTGGGTATGTACGTACGATCACTGTGGGGATGACGTCATCGAAGCACTTATTGATGAAGCCAATGGCTGATGTGGTGTACTCCTCAATGCCATCGGAGGAATATTACAGTCTGTGCTAGAAAAACAGTCCTGTAGCTTAGCATCTGCTTCATTTGACCACTTTTTTATTGATTGAGTCACTGGTGCTTCCTGCTTAAGCTTTTGCTTGTAAGCAGGAATCAGGAGGATAGAATTATGTTCAGATTTGCCAAATGGAGAGCGAAGGAGAGCTTTGTATGCGTCTTTGTGTGTGGAGTAAAGGTGGTGCAGAGTTTTTTTCCTTCTGGTTGCACATTTAACATGCTGATAGAAATTTGGTAAGACCGATTTAAGTTTCCCTGCATTAAAGTCCCCGACCACTAGGAGCGCCGCCACTGGGTGAGCGTTTTCCTGTTTGCTTATGGTGGAATACACCTCATCGAATGTGGTCTTAGAGCCAGCCTCAGTCTGTGGTGGTATGTAGACAGCTACAAAAAATACTGATGAAAATTCTCGAGGTAGATAGTCTGGTCTACAGCTTATCATGAGATACTCTATCTCAGGCGAGCACAACCTCGAGACTTCCTTAGATATCATGCACCAGCTGTTGTTTACAAAAATACGTAGTCCACCGCCCCTTGTCTGCTAATATATGCTAATATATGCATATTATTAGTAGTATTGGATAGAAAACACTCTGAAGTTTCTAAAACTGTTTGAATGATGTGTGTGAGTATAACATAACTCATATGGCAGGCTAAAACCTGAGACAAATCTAACCAGGAAATGGGAAGTCTGAGGTTTGTAGTTTCATTTAAGTGATTGCCTATCCAATATGCTGTGTCTATGGGGCCAGATTGCACTTCCCAAGGCTTCCAGCAGATGTCAACAGTCTTTAGAAAGTTGTTTGAGGCTTCTATTGTGGAAGGGTATCGAATAAGAGCTGTTTCAACAAGTGGACTAGGTTGAGGCCAATCAGTTGTTTACTGCGCGGTCACGCGGGCACACCGTTCCTTCTTTTTCCTCTGTAATGAATACGCTATTGTCCGGTTGGAATATTATTGAAGATTTATTATAAAAAGACCCTATGGATTGATTGTAAACATCATTTGACATGTTTCTTCAAACTGTAATGGAACTCTTGACTTTTCATCTGGATTTTGCACTCCCGCATTGTGCCTTTGGAATAGTGAACTAAACGCACAAACAAAACGGAGGTATTTGGACATAAATATGGACATAATCGAACAAAACGAACATTTCTTGTGGATGTGGGAGTCCTGGGAGTGCATTCCGATAAATATCAGCAAAGGTAAGTGAAGATTTATAATGCTATTTATGACTTTTGTTGAATCCACAATTTGGCGGGTAGCTGTATGGCTTACTTTTGTGGCTGAACACTGTTCTCAGATTGTTGAATATTGTGCTTTTGCCATAAAGCTTTTTTGAAATCTGACACAGCGGTTGCATTAAGAACAAGTTTATCATTAATTCTATATAAAACATGTATCTTTCATCAAAGTTTATGCTGAGTATTTATGTTATTTGATGTGGATCTCTGCAATTTCTCCGGATGTTTTGGAGGCATTTCTGAACATGGCGCTAATATAAACTGAGGTTTTTGGATATAAATATGAACTTGATCGAACAAAACATACATGTATTGTGTAACATTGAGTCCTGGGAGTGTCATCTGATGAAGATCGTCAAAGGTTAGTGATTAATTTGTATCTATATTTCTGCTTTTTGTTACACCTCTCTTTGGTTGGAAAATGGCTAAATGCTTTCTGTGACTAGTTGCTGACCTAACATAATGATATGTTCTGCTTTCGCCAAAAGGCCTTTTTGAAATCGGACATTGTGGTTGGATTAACGAGAAGTGTATCTTTAAAATGGTGTAAAATACTTGTATGGTTGAGGAGTTTTAATTATGAGATTTCTGTTGTTTTGAATTTGGCGCCCTGCAATCTCACTGGCTGTTGGCGAGGTGGGACACAAGCGTCCCGGACGATCCCAGAGAGGTTGAAGGAAAAAAAGTACTCTGCCAGTGTGAGTAATCGCAGTTCTGATGTCCAGAAGTTATTTTCGATCATAAGTGACGGTAGCAGCAAAACTATGTACAAAATAAGTTACATAAATAAGTTTCAAACAATGCAAAGAAACAAGCATTTGGATAGGAACACGTAAAACATCAGCCTTCTTCTCCGGCGCCATCTTAACTCTTCAGCCTTGAGTGTACCGCTTGCGTCGTCTCATTAGCTACATTTGAGGTGGCGCAATTAGCTAAGACTCTTGAGGGAGGACAGTCACGTATGTTTGTGCGGCAGAAGGCCAAGTTCGCACCAAGTATGGGCTGAATCGTGAGGAAGTGGTACTCGCTAAGCAAGCAGCGTGACATCCTTTACAACCGATTGGCAAACGTATTCCAAATTGAGAAATCATGTGACTAAACTGAATTCGATAAGAAGAAACTACATAATGAAACAAAGAATATGACATAAAGAATGATAGTTAAAAGCTTTGGAGCACCTTAAATTACATTTTGGGAAAAAAAGTCGCTCAGCTCTATCATTCATTGAATCAGATGGCTCATTCATCACAAAACCAACTGATATTGCCAACTACTTTAATACATTTTTCATTGGCAAGATTAGCAAACTTAGGCATGACATGCCAGCAACAAACGCTGACACTACACATCCATGTATATCTGACCAAATTATGAAAGACAAGCGTTGTAATTTTGAATTCCGTAAAGTGAGTGTGGAAGAGGTGAAACAATTATTGTTGTCTATCAACAATGACAAGCCACCGGGGTCTGACAACTTGTATGGATAATTACTGAGGATAATAGCGGCGGATATTACCACTCCTATTTGCCATATTTTCAATTTAAAGCCTACTAGAAAGTGTGTGTCCCCAGGATTGGACAGAAGCAAAAGTCATTCCGCTAACTAAGAATAGTAAAGCCCCCTTACTGGCTCAAATAGTCGACCAATCAGCCTGTTACCAATCCTTTGTAAACTTTTTGAAAAAATTGTGTTTGACCAGATATTTGACAGTAAACAAGTTGACAACAGACTTTCAGCATGCTTATAGGGAAGGACATTCAACAAGTACCGCACTTAAACAAATGACTGATGATTGGCTGAGAAAAATTGATGCTGAAAAGATTGTGGGAGCTGTTTTGTTAGACTTCAGTGCGGCTTTAAACATTATCGATCATAGTCTGCTGCTGAAAAAAACGTATGTGTTATGGTTTTACACCCCCTGAGTACTTCAAAATGGAGATACTATAATGGCACAGACAGAAAGATGAGTCCTCTATCTATCTCTATGTTAACGATGTACATGCTAACTATTGGCCTGGATGTGGTTAGCCCTGAGAGGAAAAGGGCCATTCTCCTCCACTGTCTCAGCGCCGAGAGCCTGTGCATCTTCCAAACACTAGGGGAAGTGCACACATATGGTAGAGCTGTTGAATTTTGGATGGCCTTTCACTAAGAAACAGGCTGCATTTTTGGAAGCGAGCACAGCGCACGGGTGGGTCAGTGACAGTGCGTCACAGCTCTAAAAAGGGCTAGTTAGACCAGTTAATTAAAAGAAGCTCAAGCTCACTTGTGCGGGAGAGGATTCTCCTTGAAGATGACGATCTGACATTAGCAAAAGCTGTAGCCGTAGCTTCCCAAGTGGAATCAGCAGCTCACTGTGCAGCTAAGATATCTGAGACACAGACACATGCTTCCAGTGTTGTTCAAGCTGTGCAGCAGTCTTAGGGCTCAGACTGTAGCTGTCAGACAGTGACATGAGTGCCTCCCCACTGAGCACATACTGTTTGAATCAAAAGTTGTTTCCACGTCATTTCAACGAAATGACATTGAACCATCATGGAATAGAAGTTGAATTACCGTCTGTGCCCAGTGTGTCAGTTCAGTTGATGTGACCCCAGATGCGTCAGCGGTGTGCCAACTGCAGTTCCAATAGACACAATGTACGTGCCCCTGACTGCCCCGCTCGTGGAAAGACATGTAGACGTTGTCAGCAACCAAACTACTTCACAAAGTGGTGTAGGTCAGCGCCAGCCCAGGCCCCTAATGCAGCAACGCTCATCCTCCATGGACAAACCCCCTGCTGTTATTCACACGTCCCATGGCCACGCCCCTTTCTGTCACTCACACTGTTGGCTCACACCCGGATGGGGTCACGCCCCATGGCCACGCCCCTTTCTGTCACTCACACTGTTGGCTCAAACCCAGCAGTGTTTCCCGCTTGTGCCGTATACCTGCATTCCTCTCCTCTAGAAACAGAAGCAGAAGGGTCAAATTAATCAAATCAAATAAAAATGTATTTGTTACATGCGCCAAATGCAACTAGTGAAGACTTTACCTTGAAATTCTTGCTTACAAGCTCTTCCCAACAATGCAGAGTAAAAAAATATATATATATTAGTAACACGAGAAATAAAATAAAATACACAAGAACGGAGCGTGCGTGCGGGCGGGCGTGTGTGTGTGTGTGTGTGTGTGAGTGTGTGCGTCCGTGCGGGCGGGCGTGTGTGTGTGTGTGTGTGTGTGAGTGTGTGCGTCCGTGCGGGCGGGCGTGTGTGCGTGTGTGTGTGTGAGTGTGTGCGTCCGTGCGGGCGGGCGTGTGTGTGTGTGTGTGTGTGTGAGTGTGTGCGTCCGTGCGGGCGGGCGGGCGGGTGTGTGTGTGTGTGTGTGTGAGTGTGTGCGTCCGTGCGGGCGGGCGTGTGTGTGTGTGTGTGAGTGTGTGCGTCCGTGCGGGCGGGCGTGTGTGTGTGTGTGTGTGTGTGAGTGTGTGCGTCCGTGCGGGCGGGCGTGTGTGTGTGTGTGTGTGTGAGTGTGTGCGTCCGTGCGTGCGGGCGGGCGTGTGTGTGTGTGTGTGAGTGTGTGCATCCGTGCGGGCGGGCGGGCGTGTGTGCGTGTGTGTGTGTGTGAGTGTGTGCGTCCGTGCGGGCGGGCGTGTGTGCGTGCGTGAGTGTGTGTGTGTGCATGCGTGCTTGCGTGCGTGCGTGTGGGCGTGCGTCCGTGCGTGCGTGCGTGAGTGAGTGTGTGCGTCCGTGCGTGCGTGTGTGTGTGAGTGTGTGTGTGTGTGTGTGTGAGTGTGCATGTGTATTTAGTAGGTATGTGCCATCGGAAAGTATTCAGACCCCTTGACTTTTTTCACATTTTGTTACGTTACAGCCTTATTCTAAATGTGATTCAATAGTTTTTTCCCTCATCAGTCAACACACAATAGCCCATAATGACAAAGCATGTTTTTAAAAATATATTTCAGTTTTCTGTATTTGTATTTATTATGGATCTCCAACAGATTACTCAACAGTTACTCTTCCTGGGGTCCAGCAAAATTAAGGCAGTTATACCATTTTAAAAACATTACAATACATTCACAACAGATTTCACAACATAATAAGTGTGTGCCCTCAGGCCACTACTCTACTACCACATACAGTTGAAGTTGGAAGTTTACATACAGTACACTTAGGTTGGAGTCATTAAAACTCCACAAATGTCTTGTTAACAAACTATAGTTTTGGCAAGTCGGTTAGGACATTTACTTTGTGCATGACACAAATATTTTTTCCCAACAATTGTTCACAAACAAATTATTTCACTTATAATTCACTGTATCACAATTCCAGTGGGTCAGAAGTTTACATACACTAAGTTGACTGCCTTTAAACAGCTTGGAAAATTCCAGAAAATGATGTCATGGCTTTAGAAGCTTCTGATAGGCTTAATTTGAGTCAATTGGAAGTGTACCTGTGGATGTATTTCAAGGCCTACCTTCAAACTCAGTGCCTCTTTGCTTGACTTCATGGGAAAATCAAAAGAAATCAGCCAAGACCTCTGAAAAAAAATTGTGGACCTCCACAAGTCTGGTTCATCCTTGGGAACAATTTCCAAATGCCTGAAGGTACCACGTTCTGTACAAACAATAGTACGCAAGTATAAACACCGTGGGACTAAGCAGGCATCATACGGCTCAGGAAGGAGACGCGTTCTGTCTCCTAGAGATGAATGTACTGTGGTGCGAAAAGTGCAATCAATTCCAGAACAACAGCAAAGGACCTTGTGAAGATGCTAGAGGAAACAGGTACAATAGTATCTATATTCACAGTAAAACGAGTCGACATAACCTGAAAGGCCGCTCAGGAAGGAAGAAGCCACCACTCCAAAACTGCCATAAAAAAAAGCCAGACTACGGTTTGCAACTGCACATGGGGACAAAGATTGTACTTTTTGGAGAAATGTCCTCTGGTCTGATGAAACAAAAATATAACTGTTTGGCCATAATGACCATTGTTATGTTTGAAGGAAAAAGGGGGACGCTTGCAAGCCGAAGAATACCATCCCAATCGTGAAGCACGGGGGTGGCAGCACCATGTTGTGGGGGTGCTTTTCTATTTCACAAAATAGATGGCATCATGAGTCAGGAAAATGATGTGGATATATATATGGATATATTGAAGCAACATCTCAAGACATCAGTCAGGAAGTTAAAGCTTGGTCGCAAATGGGTCTTCCAAATGGACAATGACCCCAAGCATACTTCCAAAGTTGTGGCAAAATGGCTTAAGGACAACAAAGTCAAGGTATTGGAGTGGCCATCTCAAATCTCTGACCTCAGTCCCATAGAACATAGAACATTCCCATAGAAAATTTGTGGGCAGAACTGAAAAAGTGTGTGCGGGCAAGGAGGCCTACAAACCTGACTCAGTTGTACCAGCTCTGTCATGAGGAATGGGCCAAAATTCAACCAATTTATTGTGGGAAGCTTGTGGAAGGCTACCCGAAACGTTTGACCCATGTTAAACCATTTAAAGGCAATGCTACCATATGTTAATGTTAACTTCTGACCCACTGGGAATGTGATGAAAGACATAAAAGCTGAAATAAATCATTATCTGTCACGCCCTGACCTTAGTATTCTTTGTTTTCTTTATTATTTTGGTTAGGTCAGGGTGTGACATGGCTGATATATGTGTTTTTTACTGTCTAGGGTTTTGTATGTCTATGGGGTTGTTTACTATCTAGGTGTTTTGTATGTCTATGGTTGCCTGGATTGGTTCTCAATCAGAGGCAGCTGTTTATCGTTGTCTCTGATTGGGAACCATATTTAGGCAGCCATATTCTTTGGGTCATTTGTGGGTCATTGTCTATGTCTAGTTGCCTGTGTCTGCACTAGTATTTTTTTTTTATAGCGGCACGTTTGTTGTTTTTGTGTGTTAAGTGTTCGTCTTCATTAAAAAGTATGTATTCATCTTGGTCTCCTCCGTACAACGAACTCTCTACTATTATTCTGACATTTCACATTCTTAAAATGAAGTGGTGATCCTAACTGACCTAAGACAGGGAATTTGTACTATAATTAAATGTCAGAGATTGTGAAAAACTGAGTTTAAATATATTTGGCTAAGGTGTATGTAAACTTACGACTTCAACTGTATCTATAACACAAAATCCATGCGCATGAGTGTGCATAGTGCGCATGTTATCGTGTGTGTGTATGTAGGTGTCTGTGCTTGTGTTTGTGTCTCTTTACAGATGTATGTAATTGCAATATTGGGATACAATATCAAAATGTAATACATTTCATCTCTATTTTTTTTACATGGTACAGGTGACTTCTTTTCTTAAGCCCATAACCATGTATGTGATTTGTATACTTTTTGTTAGATTTGTTTAAGACTACCAAAAAACACTCTGTGACCATGATCCAGCCCACTGCAGTAAAAGGTTAGATACACATTTAAAATATATGTCAACAAGTGTTCCTCCAAAGGACACTTCTGTGGATGACATTTTTTGAAAATCCTAAGAAGCATGGTCTATTTTTGTTCTAGTTTCGTGAGGAATCACTCAAGGGAACAGATATCTAACTGGACATCTGCGGTGAACTCCAGAATGTGCTACATTCTTCCTGGTGGTTGTTTATGACCTACATTTAAATTGGCCAGAGGTCACACCCATGGGCTCTGTCACATCAGGGGCCGTCATAAACTTCCTGGATATGCGCTTTGCTCTCTGGGGACTGCCTGCAACTCTGATCACAGACAACGGCCCTCAGCTGGTCTCCGCCGAGTTCAGCTCTTACATCCAGAGCAAGGGAATCAAACTCATTAGAACAGCCTACTACCACTCCCAGGCCAATGGAGAGGTTCATTCAAACCCTGAAAAAACGGACTGAGAGCTACAACAAAAGAAAGAGAAGACAAGCTCCAAGTGAAGGATTGGGTCAGGGTGCAACGATCACACCACACAGACAAGCTCCAAGTGAAGGATTGGGTCAGGGTGCAACGATCACACCACACAGACAAGCTCCGCACCTTCTGGTCAACACCATGTCAAGTTCAACATCAGCTGGTCCCAGCAACGTTTCAACTAACTGACGGCTCTCTCTGGCATGCCAAGCGTCTGAGGAAGGTGCCACCTCCTGCATGTCCCAGCTCTGCCATTGATGCCACCCTGAGTGGGGGTGGAGAATGTTGTGTTATGCTCAGCACTGATTGGTTAATGTAGAATATATGATTTGGATCATCAATTACTACAGTCTGTTTTGTTTGCTGTTGTTTTTGGGAAATCAGTAGGTGATTTGGTTGTCCCATTTCTATTGTATCGGAGGTCTATACCTGAAGTCTATACCTATACCGTTTATACCTGGTGCTAACTGTTGCATCCCCGGTTAAAGGAAGTGGGTTCTTTTTCGTTATTGTAAAGAGAAACTTGACAGTATAAAGCATTAACAACACAAAGGGGTTTATTTCTAATATGACAGTGGACACTACATAGCCGGTTCCAAACTGAGTCCAACTGCACCTGCTCAAAGGAAGCACACTTGAATACCTTGGCCAACAACCAATGAGACCTGCCAATAAAACAATGCGCATCCAATCAGATACAAATTTCCAATATCACGCACTGAACACGTGCATACCATTTTAACCAGGAGTGCATAATAACATGCTGCTTATGTCTCAAACACTACACTAACATGGGTCCTGTATCCTGATCTTGTCCACATTCTGATTGTGCCCATGGTTTGAAATGTGTATACATGTGGCATTAAAATGTGTATCATATCCGTCCACTGTGTCTGCATTGTGACCAGATTGTGAACAGCTTTTTTTCAAAAACATATAATTTATTTATTTATTTATTTTAAGACATATTGATAATATAAGTCAATGGTGTCACCTGTCAATCGTTTTTGAGGGCGGGACAATGCTGATTTAAAATCGTTTCTCTGTCCAGATCTGTCTAATATCTCCGGGAGGGGGTCAGAAAGATCTGATCCCAATCAGATCTTAATGCGTCTTTTAATTGTCTATACCTGTCTAAAATTGTGGCCATAACCAGAAAGTGGACATGATCAAGACAAAGGACGCATGTTAGAACCAGGTATTAACAAGGCTAGAGATGTGACTCATTCAGAAAACTTCAGCCTCAACTGAGAACAAGTGTTTGTTTCATTCTTTTACAAGATAACAAACCAATCTCTTACTGTTAGGACTCATATGCAACATGTTGTTTCCCATGTTTCTAAATGCTGGGGGTTATTTTATTACGGGAAAACATAGTAAATACACACATTCTTTCCTGTGTGTTGAGTGACAGCCATGGAATGCAAAGACCAAGGACAGATTTAGCATTTTCTGTGTTTTGCACCAGCTTTTGAAACTCTAACTAACCTTGGGAAATATTGTTTTGTCAGTATATTCTCTGTGCTCACGGGGAGGGCCTAGCTCTCCCTACTGCAGTCTGGAAACTGGGCCATGACTGTGGAATTGGGTGGCTGAGGTGGGTGGCAGCTCTCTTTGAGAGACCAAGGAGAGGTGTGGGAGTCAGTGTACTGTTCGCCTGACTGCCTACTAACCGCCAATAAACAATCACCAAGGCTGAATAGTCCCAGAACTGCTTATAAACCAACCTTATATACTTTGTTGGGGTCATTCTGGGGGTTAGAAGTATAGAGAACTCTCAATGTGCAGACTCAGAGGCGAGGAACTGAGGGACTACATCTTGGACTGTAGTCTCGGGCTGGATTAAAATTCAAGGTAATTTCTGATTGTGCCGACATACAGTGCATTCGGAAAGCATTTAGACCCCTTGTCCTTTTCCACATTTTGTTACGTTACAGCCTTGTTCTAAAGTTGATTTTTTTTTTGATTCCTCATCAATCTAGATACAGTACCACATAATGACAAAGGAAAAACTGGTTTGTACAAATTTGCTAATATTTCGAAAAAGCCTGTTGTCGCGTTCTCATTATGGGGTATTGCGTGTAGATTGATGAGGAAAATTATTTTATTTATTTTAAATTGTGCTGTATCGTAACCAAATGTGGGGGAAAATCAAGGGGTCTGAATACTTTCCAAATGCACTGATGCTGTGTTTACCGTGAATGAAGTCTCTGCAAATGTGGGAACATTGCCTTTAAATTTGAATCGAGCTCTAATGCGGATCTTCCACTATACTTCAGCGATACAGATGGAATCCAGCCCCTCATCTACAGTTGAAGTCGGAAGTTTACATACACCTTAGTCAAATACATTTAAACTCAGTTTTTTTACAATTCCTTACATTTAATCCTGGTAAACATTCCCTGTCTTGGGTCAGTTAGGATCACCACTTTATTTTACTAATGTGAAATGTCAGAATAATAGTAGAGAGAATTGTTTATTTCAGCTTTTATTTCTTTCATCACATTCCCAGAGGGTCAGAAGTTAACATACACTCAATTAGTATTTGGTAGCATTGCCATTACATTTTTAAACTTAGGTCAAACTTTTCGGGTTGCCTTCCACAAGCTTCCAACAAGAAGTTGGATGAATTTTGGCCCATTCCTCAAGACAGAGCTGGTGCAACTGAGTCAGGTTTGTAGGCCTCCTTGCTCGCACACGCTTTTTCAGTTCGGCCCACAAATTTTCTATAGGATTAAGGATTAGGATTGTGATAGCCACTCCAATACCTTGACTTTGTTGTCCTTAAGCCACTTTGCCATAACTTTGGAAGTATGCTTGAGGTCATTGTCCATTTGGAAGACCCATTTGCAACCAAGCTTTAACTTCCTGACTGATGTCTTGAGATATTGCTTCAATATATCCACATAATTTTCCTGCCTCATGAAGCCATCTATTTTGTGAAGTGCACCAGTCCCTCCTGCAGCAAAGCCCCACAACACCCCCACAACATGATGCTGCCACCCCCGTGCTTCACGGTTGGGATGGTGTTCTACGGCTTGCAAGACTCACCCTTTTTCCTCCAAACATCACAAAGGTCATTTTGGCCAAACAGTTATATTTTTGTTTCATCAGACCAGAGGACATTTCTCCAAAAAGTACGATCTTTATCCCCATGTGCAGTTGCAAATCGTAGTCTGGCTTTTTTATGGCGGTTTTGGAGCGGTGGCTTCTTCCTTCCTGAGCGGCCTTTCAGGTTATGTCAATATAGGACCCGTTTTAATGTGGATATAGATACTTTTGTACCTGTTTCCTCTAGCATCCTCACAAGGTCCTTTGCTGTTGTTCTGGAATTGATTTGCACTTTTCGCACCACAGTACGTTCATCTCTAGGAGACAGAACGCGTCTCCTTCCTGAGCGGTATGACGGCTGCTTGGTCCAATGGTGTTTATACTTGCGTACTATTGTTTGTACAGATGAACGTGGTACCTTCAGGCATTTGGAAATTGCTCCAAAGGATGATCCAGACTTTATAAGGTCTTGTCTGATTTCTTTGGATTTTCCCGATATGTCAAGCAAAGAGGCACTGAGTTTGAAGATAGGCCTTGAAATACATCCACAGGTACACCTCCAATTTACTCAAAGGATGTCAATTAGCAGAAGTTTCTAACGCCATGACATCACTTTCTGTAATTTTCCAAGCTGTTTAAAGGCACAGTCAACTTAGTGTATGTAAACTTCTGACCCACTGGAATTGTGATACAGTGAATTATAAGTGAAATAATCTGTTTGTGAACAATTGTTGGAAAAATTACTTGTGTCATGCACAGAGTAGATGTCCTAACCGACTTGCCAAAACTATAGTTTGTTAACAAGAAATTTGAGGAGTGGTTAAAAAACAAGTTTTAATGACTCCAACCCAAGTGTATATAAACTTCTGACTTCAACTGTACATAGTACTTTCAGAAGTGTTCTACCTAACTACTTGTTTCTCTCTTGATTATTTGTTGCTGTATTCAAGGTACATTCCCTTGCAACAGCTCAGGCGATAAGAGACGGTGGGAGATGCACCAAGCAGAACGATGTGAAAGTCTATCATGCCTAAAGGACATAGGTTGCCTGATCCGATTCCTGAGCAGTTTTCCCAGACTGCACTGCTGCATTTGCCGGCGCCAGCTAGGGAAATACTGCTCCATTGATGGAGGCTGGTCCTTTTTAAAAATGCATAAGACGAAAGGATGAGCAAGGGAGCAAACAGATGTCTGTGAATGCCTCAGAGATTCTGGTAGGATGACCGGTGAACTCATCCGAAAAGGTTTAAAGGTCCCCTCAGGAGCTGACACCATGATTCTGGTAGGATGACCGGTGAACTAATCCGAAAAGGTTTAAAGGTCCGCTCAGGAGCTGACACCATGATTCTGGTAGGATGACCGGTGAACTAATCCGAAAAGGTTTAAAGGTCCTCTCAAGAGCTGACACCATGATTCTGGTAGGATGACCGGTGAACTCATCCGAAAAGGTTTAAAGGTCCCCTCAGGAGCTGACACCATGATTCTGGTAGGATGACCGGTGAACTCATCCGAAAAGGTTTAAAGGTCCCCTCAGGAGCTGACACCATGATTCTGGTAGGATGACCGGTGAACTCATCCGAAAAGGTTTAAAGGTCCCCTCAGGAGCTGACACCATGATTCTGGTAGGATGACCGGTGAACTCATCCGAAAAGGTTTAAAGGTCCCCTCAGGAGCTGACACCATGATTCTGGTAGGATGACCGGTGAACTCATCCGAAAAGGTTTAAAGGTCCCCTCAGGAGCTGACACCATGATTCTGGTAGGATGACCGGTGAACTCATCCGAAAAGGTTTAAAGGTCCCCTCAGGAGCTGACACCATGATTCTGGTAGGATGACCGGTGAACTCATCCGAAAAGGTTTAAAGGTCCCCTCAGGAGCTGACACCATGATTCTGGTAGGATGACCGGTGAACTAATCCGAAAAGGTTTAAAGGTCCCCTCAGGAGCTGACACCATGATTTTGGTAGGATGACCGGTGAACTAATCCGAAAAGGTTTAAAGGTCCCCTCAGGAGCTGACACCATGATTCTGGTAGGATGACCGGTGAACTAATCCGAAAAGGTTTAAAGGTCCCCTCAGGAGCTGACACCATGATTCTGGTAGGATGACCGGTGAACTAATCCGAAAAGGTTTAAAGGTCCCCTCAGGAGCTGACACCATGATTCTGGTAGGAGGACCGGTGAACTAATCCGAAAAGGTTTAAAGGTCCCCTCAGGAGCTGACACCATGATTCTGGTAGGATGACCGGTGAACTAATCCGAAAAGGTTTAAAGGTCCCCTCAGGAGCTGACACCATGATTCTGGTAGGATGACCGGTGAACTCATCCGAAAAGGTTTAAAGGTCCCCTCAGGAGCTGACACCATGAAAAAGTTCAATGTCAAGTTAGATATCCACACCTGGGTTGAGCCATAGTGTATGTTTACTCCTATTGTCAGCTATGCATGTTAAGTATGAGTCTCTTCTGAATACTACTGTTTATTAAAAGATCCTGATGATTGTATAGAAAAGTAATCATAGTACTGTACAGATGTAAGATCTTAATTTGACCAGTTTTGAAGCAGGAGTAAAATAATGCTGCAGCAGGAGGATTTGATTACTGAATATATATATTTTTTTTAATACGCTATAATAGGCTGTAGTTTTGAGATCTACTGAGAGAAAAATAAAGGCTCATTTACGTTTCTTGTGGTGCAGGAACATTCTCTGTGACAGCAGAATGATCAAATTAAGATAGCATCTGTAAATTAATTGTGAGTATATTAGAAGATTATGCCACAAGCCCTCTCTGTAGGAACCAAACAAGGACAGCAGCCAAAGTCCACCATCTTTGATTTGCTTTCCAATTTCAACCTTTCCAATCTTGTCAAATTGTTTCATAGTATCCCAACCATTGTGCCAGACCATAGTGCCCACATTTTGTTGTTTGGCAGTGGGAGGGCCCCAAAATGATGGATACAACCCCAAAACACATTATACACTGCAGGCTACTCTCTTAGTGGGAAAAAAACATTCAGAACCTAAACTCTACAATAAGAACATTATGTGGGCTAATATTGTCTGATGGGTCTGTTGTACCTTTCTATCAACAATACATGACATTTAAACATGCAGCATCAGATTTGTGAAAAAGTTTAAACCACAGTTATTCCCATTAAATCTATTTTCCTTAGAACCTCATTATCATGTTGTGAATATTGTTTAACATTTTGAAAATGTCTCTGCTTAATGGGAATTCATTTGTTAGAATTTATTTTTATTTATTTTTATTAAAAGTATGCATTTCCTTGGACAGTCAGTGATCCTGCATAATGTGTACTTTTTAATGCAATTACTTAAAATGTGTGGAAAGTCAGCATGTTTTGGATTAATTTTCACAGCCAGTATGTGTCATTATTCTTTCATACTCTTCAAACATGGATTCTAATTAAAGGCCCGAATTCAGATGACATGGAACTCACAAACACACCAGATTTACTCTGCTCTATCTGAAAGATCCCATCAATGTATTAAATATTCATCTATTAGCATATTAACAAGTTATATGAGAGGGGCTATGGTAAAATTTATACAGCTATTTGCCAGAAAGGAAATACAAATGTTGAAGCAGAACATTGGCTCTGTTTTAGCAGCAGATCTGCTAAAGGGCTGTCTAAAAAGCTGCTGTCTATAGGGGCTCATTACCAGCCCATATGGTACAGATGTAGGGTCTAAATTTGAGCCAGTTTGCTACAGCAGGGAAATAATCCTGCAGAAACAGGAAATGTGAATTATTATGTGGATTATAATTAATGGACATTATAGTAGGGGTTGATACATTTTCCGTAATTGAAGAAATGTAAAAGTGGAAATTACAGAAGCCTTTTTAAACCTCAAATACACGTTTTAAATGCATTGCAGGAAAGTTATCCTGCAACAAGGTGATCAAATTAAGATCCTACATCTGTAGAACATACCTATTGTCTGGCCATCCTGATCTAACCCTCCACTTCTGCCTTGTCGAACTGAAAGTCTGGACTTCATCAGGTGTCCTATCAAGCCACACTGTAAGAATGTGTGACACCTGAACAGGTTCAGAGATCCACATTGCTTATCAGCCACCTTGAGTAGAGCTAATATATAGCTGTCATTAAGTTAATTCATTCATAAAGACCAGTCAGCTGGACAATTCAGCCAGTGCCATGATTCAACCAAACCTTATTATCTGAAGAAATATGCCCACCCTTCTGCAATGGTAAAAATCCCCTCTTCTGCAATGGTGTCATTTTGATTATGTCAGCATTTAGATCAGGCACAACAAAGGATGGGCACTCTTTCACTGTGTTTGGTATTTTCTTCCTCTTCCACTCTTTTCTCCTGCAAATGTGTAGTAGAGTATATCTTTGTAACTGTACTAGAGGATGCTTATAATATGCTCCATCACTGCGATTTAAAATAAATATGTGCAATATCAGTGTGGAAAAAGTCATGCTTCCAATATGAGTCATCATTAGTGGCGGGAGCAGTTGCCATGGTAATGTTTCATAGACACGATGCTTGTCACGTTCACTCTGCCCAGCCACCCCATGCCAACCTCATGGTGTACTGGCACGTCCAAACACGAACCAGAACAACAGAACAGACAGGTCCGATGGGTCACCATGACATCAATTCTAACATTGTATGTCAATCAAGTCAGAAATGATCACTGCTATATGTGAAATAGTTATTCTGGTTCATTTTGTTATGTTAGTTTAGAGAACAGGGATACCAGCTGGCCGTCCCCATATGTTTGGTATATTTGATTGATCTAATAATAGTTTGGCGATATGGGTGTGACATTTTATCACTGCTACTCTCATGAAAACGATTTAATTCTGAAATGACTTACTGCTTGCAACAGAAATATTACATCTCATTCATATCAATAGTCAATAAATAGTTGATAAATATGTTGATTAAATAAATGATATATTGTTTTTTGTGCTGACCTGCCTAAAGATGACTGATATTTCTAGCCCCTGGGCTAGGGGCGTGAGATGGAGCATCTGTGCGGCAAGACAGAGGTAATGAGACATTTGGCTGAATGGTGACCTCAGGGGGAATGGGATGAGAGGCAGCACAGCCGGCAGATGATGTCATCACTAACAATAGATTTTTGTAAGTGTGGTCATTTTTTTAAATGTCTTTGCAGCTGCCATGATTTTCATTCAGTATGCAAGACATTGTTGAATCCATTTAGCCTCTCTTCCCACCCTCTCTCTCTCTCTCTCTCCCCTAATGACCAGACAGGAATTCCACTCTCTCCATAGCGACTGCTTCCCTGCTGCTGCCCTCAAATGGGAGGTCCTTTGCAGTGTCTTCCAAGGTTGCTTTGGCTCACATTTCGGCTTTATTTCTACTTAAATGATACAATCAGTAACAGCATGCAATCACCTGCAAGACAAAGTACCTTATATAACTGGAGACTCCACTGCCGGGAAGTAGCGTTGTCTGTCTGTTGTTTTTGGGTCATTGGGGTGTGTGTTATTGACTTGCACTCAGCCGTAGAGCGACTGGACATAAGGAGAGTTAAAAGTTTAGAGGACTTAGAGGCCTGACCACTTAATATGATTAAGCACATTTAGAAAATAACCTCTGCAAAAACTGAAACATATTTGTCCCTTTTAATGCATATAATATGTTAATGCATAAAATATGTTGCATACTGCTATGACAACCAAACTATATCCCAGGAAGGCTATTTTAGATGGTTGTTGTATTGATATAAAATCCAGTATGTCATTTCCAGATTTTGTATGTGGCCATTGGCCAATCCTAGGGCCAATACTTCTGCAGCAGTGATGAAATAGGCTTCATTCTGTTGCTCAGACCCATTGACAGAAACTGAATTACAGGTTAATCCTCACTCCTCCAGGCATATTCTGAGATGAATGTGTTTACATCTAAATGTAAACGATTTCTCCAACAGTAATCATACGTTAATAGTCATAGACCAGCATACAGCCCTCCAACACTCTAAAACAACAATGTAAAAGCCAATGTTTACTGAACTGGGAGCCAGCTCCTGACAAGAATAATATATTCTGCTGGTGGACGTGCTGTTGGGACATTGCCTAACACTTACGTCCTCTATCATGGGCAGCACAAGACCCTCTGCCACATGGACAATGAAAAATGTCCACTTGACGTTTCTTTTCCTTGCTTGTAGATAATATACTTTTCTTTGTGAGACTAGGAAGGGAGATAATGCAGTGGTCTTCATGGCATCAGTCTCTTCTCCCACTAATGAAATCCTCTAATTTGATTGGGCGACACAGATTGTTGCGCCATCTGAACCAGTTTTCACTGTGCCAACTCTGGGAGGCCCCTAAAAATAGAACTGCCAGTCAGAATTCCCAATGACAGGATTGGGAAAAGAACCCAAGGTGGTGTAATATATTTAGCTAACAAGCTTCCAATCAAATTTGGTATCTGTGCCAAATGGGAGTGTGGGGGCTGATGTTAACTGCTCTGACTGACGCACATCGCCTGGCTGCTGATGTCGTTTGCAATAGACTCATCAGAATACCCCTCCTTATCCTAGATTTGGAACAATATGCACAATGGGTTTAAAGTGCATTGTCACAGATCCCTCTGGAACTTTCATTATGCACACCTGGCCCCTATCCCCACTGATTGTATTTGTAAATATGTGCCCTTTGTTCACCATGGTGCTGTCGATTATTGTTACAATGTCCGTTGGTGTGTGTGAGTACCTGTGCTGTGTTTAGGGCTTTTGTGCCCTTGTGGATTGCGCAGATGATTATGGGTCTCGTCCCGTGTGTTAATCATTGGGCGCGTGTGTATTTATTTGAGGTTCTCCTCGCTCTTTTGTTTGGGTTTCAACCCTGTGTTTTGTACATGTTTGTTTGGTCTTCATCCCCGTGCCTTTACACGGAATGCCGTAATTTGGAGCTTAATTTTTAAAAACTATTCCGCATTCCTGCGTCTGTCTCCCGAATCATATATACCAGAGTGACATGCATTGCATTTTGAATATTCAGATTGTACAGCTGTGTTGTCTACATATTTTAGGTTGAAAAGTTTTCCTTTGGGTTTTTGACATATACAATAGGCAAATGAGCAAGTTCTTCAGTTTTGTCTTCTAGATTGGATACTTAGTATCATCATAGTATATTTAAGCAATAAGGCCCAAGGAGGTGTAGTATATGACCAATATACCACGGCTTAGGGCTGCTCTTAGGCACAATGCAACACAGAGTATCTGGTCACAGCCCTTAGCCATAGTATTTTGGCCATATATCACAAACCCCCAAGGTTCCTTATTGCTATTATAAACTGGTTACCAACGTAATTAGAGCAGTAAAAATACATGTTTTGTCATACCTGTGGTATATGGTCTGATATAACACGGCTGTCAGCCAATCAGTATTCAGGGATCGACCCACCCAGTTTATAATGAATAGTAAACACCATGAAGCAATCCCAAGTCATGCTGTTGTTTTGGCTGGGCCAGGCAGGCAGCTAATGGAAACCCTGCTCTATGTTGTCCACCAGCCACAACACTTCACCCTGCAGCACTTCTGATGAAGCGCCAGTCAACGTCTAACTGGTTCCATTAATATATTAGTAGCAGTGAGGTTTTCTGTAACCTCAGAGCAATGATGTTATCCAGCCCCCACCCTCGTGCTTCTTGTTTGCCATGGCAACATTTCACTCAAGACAGATTTGTTTCCTAGCATGCTTTTGGATATGACTACGTGCTCGCCATTCAACATTCGTTCTACGTTAATGAAAACCCCTGGTGAATAGAGATTAGGGCCTAATGTCACTGCACTCCAAAAACAAAGTGCTATCTAGAACCTAAAAGGGTTTTTCGGCTGTCCCCAATGGATGACCCTTTGAAGAACCCTTTTTGGTTCCAGGTAGAACCATTTTGGTTCCTTTCTACTGAGGGAACCCAAAATGGTTCTACCCTGGAACGAAAAAAAGGGTGCTCCTATAGAGCCAGCTGAAGGGCCCTTTCAGGATCCTTTTGTCTAAGAGTGTGGAATTAATATTGCTAGCTGCAGGTGAAAGACTCCCTCTAATCCTCTATGTAGTCTATTTTCCTGTGCTCTATTTTCTCTCCAGACTTCTTCCCACTATTTCCTGTTTATATTTCCTCCGGCTCAAGATCACAGGGAAACATGAACCCCTTTAACAATACCCTCATGCTGTGAGATATGGGTAATGCATTATCTGAATCACAAAGTGCTTTGTTCATACAGAAGATTTTAGTTCCATGCTGAATTACTGTGGTTCCATGAACTATTATGATTCATTCTTAAGAATGACTTCAATCACGTTACAGAAACTGTGTGGAGTACATACACTACCAGTCAAAAGTTTTAGAACCCCTACTCATTCAAGAGTTTCTCTTTATGTTTTACTATTTTCTACATTGTAGAATAATAGTGAAAATATCACAACTATTAAATAACACATATGGAATCATGTAGAAACCAAAAAAGTGTTAAACAAATCAAAATATATTTTATATTTGAGATTCTTCAAAGAAGGACACTGGCATTTTCTCAAACAGCTTCATGAGGTAGTCACCTGGAATGCATTTCAATTAACAGGTGTGCCTTGTTAAAAGTTAATTTGTGGAATTTCCCTCTTAATGCATTTGAGCCAATCACTTGTGTTGTGACAAGGTAGGGGGGTATACAGAAGATAGCCCTATTTGGTAAAAGACCAAGTCCATATTATGGCAAGAACAGCTCAAATAAGCAAAGAGAAATGATAGTCCATCATTACTTTAAGACATGAAGGTCAGTCAATACGGACATGTCAAGAACTTTGAAAGTTTCTTCAAGTGCAGTCGCAAAAACCATCAAGCGCTATGATGAAACTGGCTCTCATGAAGCCTGCCACAGGAATTGGAAGACCCAGAGTTACCTCTGCTGCAGAGAATAAGTTCATTAGTTACCAACCTCAGAAATTGCAGCCGAAGTAAATGCTTTACAGAGTTCAAGTAACAGACACATCTCAACATCAACTGTTCAGAGGAGACTGTGTGAATCAGGCTTTGCTTTGGCTAAGAAACACAAGCAATGGACATTAGATAGGTGGAAATTTGACCTTTGTTCTGGAGTCCAAATTTGAGATTTTTGGTTCCAACCTCCATGTCTTTGTGAGATACAGGGTAGGTGAATGGATGATCTCTGCATGTGTGGTTCCCACCATGAAGCATGGAGGAGGTGGTGTGATGGTGTGGGGGTGCTTTGCTGGTGACACTGTCAGTATTTAGAATTTAGAAGTATTTAGTATTTATTTAGAATTCAAGGCACACTTAACCAGCATGGCTAGCACAACATTCTGCAGGGATACACCATCCCATCTGGTTTGAGATTAGGGGGACTATCATTTGTTTTTCAACAGGACAATGACCCAACACACCTCCAGGCTGTGTAAGGGCTATTTTACCAGGAAGGAGAGTGATGTAGTGACCTCAGCCAAATTGAGATGGTTTGGGATGAGTCGGACCGGAGAGTGAAGGAAAAGCAGCCAACAAGTGCTCAGCATATGTGGGAACTCCTTCAAGACAGTTGGAAAAGCATTCCATGTGAAGCTGGTTGAGAGAATGCCAAGAGTGTGAAAAGCTGGCATCAAGGCAAAGGGGGGATAGTCTCCACTGATGTGTCTGTTTCTTGAAATCTGTGAAGCATTTATTTGGGCTGCAATTTTTGAGGCTGGAAACTCAACCTCTGCAGCAGAGGTAACTCTGGGTCTTCCAATTCCTGTGGCAGGCCTCATTAGAGCCAGTTTCATCATAGCGCTTGATGGTTTTTGCGACTGCACTTGAAGAAACTTGAAAAGTTCTTGACATGTTCCGTATTGACTGAACTTCTGTAACGGTCGCCGTATGAAGAAGAAGAGGAGGACCAAGGTGCAGCGTGGTATGTGTCCATATTTATTAAAATGAACGGAAATTTTTAAAAATAACAAAGAGAAACAACCGAAAACAGTTCTGGCTGGTGCAGACACACAACAGAAAACAATCACCCACGAAACACAATAGAAAACCGGCTACCTAAATATGGTTCTCAATCAGGGACAACGATAGACAGCTGCCTCTGATTGAGAAACATACCAGGCCAAACAAAGAAATAGCAAATCATAGAAAAACTAACATAGACAACCCACCTAAATCACGCCCTGACCATACTAAAACAAAGACATAACAAAAGAACTAAGGTCAGAATGTGACACCTTCATGCCTTAAAGTAATGATTGACTGTAATTTCTCTTTGCTTATTTGAGCTGTTCTTGCCATAATATGGACTTGGTATTTTACCAAATAGGGCAATCATCTGTATACCACCCCTACCTTGTCACAACACGACTGAATGGCTCAAGCGCATTAAGAGGGAAAGAAATTCCACAAATTAGCTTTTAACAAGGCACGCCTGTTAATTGAAATGCATTCCAGGGGACTACCTCATGAAGCTGGTTGAGAGATGCCAAATGTGTGCAAAGCTGTCATCAAGGCAAAGGGTGGCTTCTTTGAAGAATCTCAAATATAAAATATATTTAGATTTGTTTAACACTTTTTTGGTCACTACATGATTCCATATGTTTTATTTTATAGTTTTGATTTGTCTTCACTATTTTTGTACAATGTAGAAAATAGTAAAAATAAATAAATACACTTGAATGAGTAGGTGTTCTAAAACCTTTGACCGGTAGTGTACATATAATATAATGTTTACTCTGATAGGTAAATTGCAGACATAGCCAGTATACATATTAGATCTGATGATATGGAACAGAGCAGTAGTTTCACTACAACTCTGCATTCTCTTTTTTCCCTCATTATTAACAGTTGGGATAGTTTAGTGGGTTTCAGCACCATAGACAGCTCCAACCATGTCATTTTCCATGGGAATGATTTCAGCACAGTTCCTCCAATTAAGCTTTTCATGACAGAGGTCAATGGTTCATGTTTTCTTCATGCATCAAATGCATCAAAGTCTTCATCACTTGTAGCAACATACTTTACTGAATATAGAGTCATCAATCATTTTGTGTTTGTTCATATTGGAGTTTTGTTATACAGTCATTTGGTCTAATGTAATTTTGAGTCTTCATCTGAAACCATATGTACACAATCATCGGTTAAGCCTGTTAAGACACAGCAATTGGATTAGCTTGTTAATCTACACCTTAACAAATGCGTTAAAACAAATCAGGGTGGCAGGTAGCCTAGCTTTTAAGAGCTTGGAGCCAATAACTGAAAAGTTGCTGGTTCGAATCCACCAGCCAACGAAGTGAAAAATATGCCGCTGAGTCATTGAGCAAGGCACTTAACCCTAAATGCTCCTGTAAATTACTCTGGATAAGAGCATCTGATAAATGACTCAAATGTAAAATGACAATTAGTCAGTCAGCAATCCATACCAAGTAATGCGGACAGGGCTGGATTAATTCGTATCTTGGAAGTATCGTAGTAGATCCACGTGAAAATGGAAAGGCCATTTCCAGTTGGGCATACAGTGGGGCAAAAAAGTATTTAGTCAGCCACCAATTGTGCAAGTTCTCCCACTTAAAAAGATGAGATAGGCCTGTAATTTACCGTACACTTCAACTATGACAGACAAAATGAGAAGGGAAAAAATCCAGAAAATCACATTGTAGGATTTTTTATGAATTTATTTGCAAATTATGGTGGAAAATAAGTATTTGGTCAATAACAAAAGTTTATCTCAATACTTTGTCATATACCCTTTGTTGGCAATGACAGAGGTCAAACGTTTTTTGTAAGTCTTCACAAGGTTTTCACACACTGTTGCTGGTATTTTGGCCCATTCCTCCATGCAGATCTCCTCTAGAGCAGTGATGTTTTGGGGCTGTTGCTGGGCAACATGGACTTTCAACTCCCTCCAAAGATTTTCTATGGGGTTGAGATCTGGAGACTGGCTAGGCCACTCCAGGACCTTGAAATGCTTCTTACGAAGCCACTCCTTCATTGCCCGGGCGGTGTGTTTGGGATCATTGTCATGCTGAAAGACCCAGCCATGTTTCATCTTCAATGCCCTTGCTGATGGAAGGAGGTTTTCACTCAAAATCTCATGATACATGGCTCCATTCATTCTTTCCTTTACACGGATCAGTCGTCCTGGTCCCTTTGCAGAAAAACAGCCCCAAAGCATGATGTTTCCACCCCCATGCTTCACAGTAGGTATGGTGTTCTTTGGATGCAACTCAGCATTCTTTGTCCTCCAAACACGACGAGTTGAGTTTTTACCAAAAAGTTATATTTTGGTTTCATCTGACCATATGACATTCTCCCAATCTTCTTCTGGATCATCCAAATGCTCTCTAGCAAACTTCAGAGGGGCCTGGCCATGTACTGGCTTAAGCAGGGGGACACGTCTGGCACTGCAGGATTTGAGTCCCTGGCGGTGTAGTGTGTTACTGATGGTAGGCTTTGTTACTTTGGTCCCAGCTCTCTGCAGGTCATTCACTAAGTCCCCCCGTGTGGTTCTGAGATTTTTGCTCACCGTTCTTGTGATCATTTTGACCCCACGGGGTGAGATCTTGTGTGGAGCCCCAGATCGAGGGAGATTATCAGTGGTCTTGTATGTCTTCCATTTCCTAATAATTGCTCCCACAGTTGATTTCTTCAAACCAAGCTGCTTACCTATTACAGATTCAGTCTTCCCAGCCTGGTGCAGGTCTACAATTTTGTTTCTGGTGTCCTTTGACAGCTCTTTGGTCTTGGCCGTGGTGGAGTTTGGAGTGTGACTGTTTGAGGTTGTGGACAGGTGTCTTTTATACTGATAACAAGTTCAAACAGGTGCCATTAATACAGGTAACGAGTGGAGTACAGAGGAGCCTCTTAAAGAAGAAGTTACAGGTCTGTGAGAGCCAGAAATCTTGCTTGTTTGTAAGTGACCAAATACTTATTTTCCACCACAATTTGCAAATAAATTCATAAAAAATCCTACAATGTGATTTTCTGGATTTTTTTCCTCATTTTGTCTGTCATAGTTGAAGTGTACCTATGATGAAAATTACAGGCCTCTCTCATATTTTTAAGTGGGAGAATTGCACAATTGGTGGCTGACTAACTACTTTTTTGCCCCACTGTACATACAGTGCCTTGCGAAAGTATTCGGCCCCCTTGAACTTTGCGACCTTTTGCCACATTTCAGGCTTCAAACAAAGATATAAAACAGTATTTTTTTTGTGAAGAATCAACAACAAGTGGGACACAATCATGAAGTGGAACGACATTTATTGGATATTTCAAACTTTTTTAACAAATCAAAAACTGAAAAATGGGCGTGCAAAATTATTCAGCCACCTTAAGTTAATACTTTGTAGCGCCACCTTTTGCTGCGATTACAGCTGTAAGTCGCTTGGGGTATGTCTCTATCAGTTTTGCACATCGAGAGACTGACATTTTTTCCCATTCCTCCTTGCAAAACAGCTCGAGCTCAGTGAGGTTGGATGGAGAGCATTTGTGAACAGCAGTTTTCAGTTCTTTCCACAGATTCCCGATTGGATTCAGGTCTGGACTTTGACTTGGCCATTCTAACACCTGGATATTTTTGAACCATTCCATTGTAGATTTTGCTTTATGTTTTGGATCATTGTCTTGTTGGAAGACAAATCTCCGTCCCAGTCTCAGGTCTTTTGCAGACTTCTTCCAGAATGGTCCTGTATTTGGCTCCATCCATCTTCCCATCAATTTTAACCATCTTCCCTGTCCCTGCTGAAGAAAAGCAGGCCCAAACCATGATGCTGCCACCACCATGTTTGACAGTGGGGATGGTGTATTCAGGGTGATGAGCTGTGTTGCTTTTACGCCAAACATAACGTTTTGCATTGTTGCCAAAAAGTTCCATTTTGGTTTCATCTGACCAGAGCACCTTCTTCCACATGTTTGGTGTGTCTCCCAGGTTCTTGCGGCAAACTTTAAACGACACTTTTTATGGATATCTTTAAGAAATGGCTTTCTTGTGCAATATACGACTGATTGTTGTCCTATGGACAGAGTCTCCCACCTCAGCTGTAGATCTCTGCAGTTCATCCAGAGTGATCATGGGCCTCTTGGCTGCATCTCTGATCAGTCTTCTCCTTGTATGAGCTGAAAGTTTAGAGGGACGGCCAGGTCTTGGTAGATTTGCAGTGGTCTGATACTCCTTCCATTTCAATATTATCGCTTGCACAGTGCTCCTTGGGATGTTTAAAGCTTGGGAAATCTTTTTGTATCCAAATCCGGCTTTAAACTTCTTCACAACAGTATCTCGGACCTGCCTGGTGTGTTCCTTGTTCTTCATGATGCTCTCTGCGCTTTTAACGGACCTCTGAGACTATCACAGTGCAGGTGCATTTATACGGAGACTTGATTACACACAGGTGGATTGTATTTATCATCATTAGTCATTTAGGTCAACATTGGATCATTCCTCACTGAACTTCTGGAGAGAGTTTGCTGCACTGAAAGTAAAGGGGCTGAATAATTTTGCACGCCCAATTTTTCAGTTTTTGATTTGTTACAAAAGTTTGAAATATCCAATAAATGTCGTTCCACTTCATGATTGTGTCCCACTTGTTGTTGATTCTTCACAAAAAAATACAGTTTTATATCTTTATGTTTGAAGCCTGAAATGTGGCAAAAGGTCGCAAAGTTCAAGGGGGCCGAATACTTTCGCAAGGCACTATATTCAGCAATTTAAATTGTCATTGCATTTAAATTTCAATCAAGCTATAACGTGGACCTTCCGCGATACTTCTGCAATACGGATTGAATCCAGCCCAAGGCACAATAATATAGATAATTTAAAATCCATAATAACTTGTGTAACAGAAAATCTGTCAGATGTATCTGCAAAGCCTCATAATGACAGTCTTCCCAGCAGCAAGCCAATGTTCCACCCAAAGCAAATGACTAATTCCACACAGGAGCTTATTTTGTCATATGTCAGGAAGATTCAGCCTGCTTGTCAATACAGCCTAGCAGCTTCAAAGCTCATGATTATGATGAAAAAATATGTAATGAATGTGTAATTGATGGATAGTATTTTGCCAGTCTATTTTATTTCCAAAGTGAAATAATCAGTGGTGTAAATGTCATAGGTGTGTGTATAGGTGGCAAGGAAGTCAGGCGCAGGAACATTTATCTTGGTAAAATGGAGTAGTTTAATGACGTAAAAACATAACTCCAAAACCATGAAAAAATACACACAAAGTGGGTACGAGAATTCCGACGAGCACCAATACAAACAACATGAAAATAATAACAAACAATCTCTGACAAAGACATGATGGGAAACAGAGGGTTAAATACATAACAGGTAATGAATGGGATTGGAACCAGGTGTGTAGGAAGACAAGACAAAACCAATGGAAAATGAAAAATGGATCAATGATGGCTAGAAGACCGGTGACGCTGACCGCCGAGCACCGCCCGAACAAGGAGAGGCATCGACTTCAGCGGAAGTCGTGACAGTAAAGTATTTAAGATTAAATACTTTAAAGTACTACTTAAGTAATTTTGGAGGGTATCTGTACTTTACTTTGCTATTTATATTTTTGACTACTTTTACTTTTATTCATTACATTCCAAAATAAAATATTTTACTTTTTACTCCATACATTTTTCCCAACAACCCAAAGTACATTTTGAATGCTTAGCAGAACATGAATATTTTGAAATATACACACTTATCAAGAGAATACATGGTCATCCCTACTGCCTACAGTCTGGCAGACTCACTAAGTCTGGCAGACTCACAGTGTTGGAGTGGGCCCATGGCTATCCGTACATTTTAAAAACAAGAAAAGGGTGCTGTTTGCTTTGCTTAATATAAGGAATTAAAAATGATTTATACTTTTACTTTTGATACTTACATATGTTTTATAAATTACATTTACTGTTGATACTTAAGTATATTTAAAATCAAATACTTTTTTACTTTACCCAAGTAGTATTTTACTGTGTGATTTTCACTTTTACTTGAGTAACTTTCTATTAAGGTATCTATACTTTTACTCAAGTATGACAATTGGGTACTTTTTCCACCACTGGAAATAATGGCTAACTAGTTCTGTAATGTAGTAGTTCTCACTCATCTCTGATGACTACCCTTCCTAAAAAAATGTTTGATAGCATCTAAAATGATTATTTATATTTAAACAATAAGGCCCGTGGTGGTGTGGTATATGGCCAATATACCACGGCTAAGGACTGTTCTTATGCACAATGCAAAGCGGAGTGCTTGGATACAGCCCTTAGCCGAGGTATATTGGCCATATACCACAAACCCCGGAGGCACAAACCCCGGAGGTTCCTTATTGCTATTATAAATTGGTTACCAACGTAATTAGAACAATAAAAATAAATGTTTTCTCATACCTGTGGTATACGGTCTGATATACCACGGCTGTCAGCCAATCAGCATTCAGGGCTCAAACCACCCAATTTATGATTAGACATATTACATAGTATCTGTTGAACCTGTATCTAGGTAATCGGGAGCAGTTGACTTCAGAAAACATGTACCTTTGCCTCTATTTTACATGGTCCTTACAATCAATCACTATTTCATTATGTCTTTTCATGTTTCCTCATGAACTTGCAAGAACTTAGAGAGAACTAATTCACTGGCTTCACCCCTGCAACTGTAAACCTAAAGAAAGAGGTCCCGGTCCCCCGTCCCAGGAAGACTGCAAATGTATTTGGGAGACAAAGATGTACTGACCCAGATTTGCCCTTTCGGATTTATTGAGCGGAATCTCGTAACAGCAATCGTGTCATCTTTAAGGTGGTGGGGTGGCTTGGTAGTATCAAATGCAGAACATGACATATTTAAAGTCTTACAAAGGAGTTGAGATTAAAGGCTGGTGGTGTGAATATGTTCCTGTGGCGTTGGAGGGCCAGGAGAGGAGAGGAAGCTCTGCTGATTGGATAACTAGCACGGTTAATCTTTCCCCCTCAAGTACTCAGAGCCAAACCTATTCTTCCACACTGAGAATGGATGATTAAGCCCAGTCCATGGACCTCAAGCTGGCCAGAAGGGCAAGAAGCTGAGCTCAATCAGATGAGATCATTTTAAATCACTTTTTAAAGTATAGGAGTTGAAAGTTCTTCTCTCCCTCTCTTCATTCACACTGTTAAAGACATACTCCAGAGGAATGAAAACAACCTTGTTATTGTTTAAACCTCCCGTTTCATCAATATGTTTTGACCATGTCAGTTTACAATGTATTGCTGATACATGCATAACAAATCCATCTACAGTCCTTTCCCAGCAGGAAATGGCACAGAATCTCAACATTCTAACCTGCCATCATTTAGATCATGAGATCTACAAACTCGCAAACTAGAACATTTTGTGTGCTAAAGATGGTGTTTCTAATCCGATTAGAAACACTGTACTGACAATCTTTCGCTCCTAAATGGTGTTGCAGGTGAATTTTGGAATATATTGTACACACAGGAGGTTGGTGGCACCTTAATTGGGGAAGATGGGCTCGTGACAATGGCTGGAGTGGAATCAGTGGAATGGTATCAAATACACCTGGTTTCCGTTCCAGCCATTATTATGATCCGTCCTCCCCTCAGCAGCCTCTACTGATTGCACAATAGGCGGAAAGGTTTTTTCAAGGCATGCGTCCATTCATTTGTCCCGTTCGCCAATCACGACAATATTGACGTGCTCGAGAAATGCATACTGGAGCAAACCTTCACCCCCTTTTTAGACAATAAATTATGGGTCTACTTTTCTGTTGTGTCAACCATCCCTCCAAATAAAATAATTCCATGTGTCCACCTTTTGTGCTTATAAACATTCACACATTATTTGTATTTTATTTTTTCGGATCCTCATTAGCTGCTGCCAAGCAGTCCACACAGGAATAAAACAATGACATCATAATAAAACAATGACATCATAATAAAACAATACAACATACTCTATTATTACAAATTTTACGATATGTATTTTAAAATACTACAATATAAAAACATTACAATATTACAGTGTGTGTGTGTGTGTGTGTGTGTGTGTGTGTGTGTGTGTGTGTGTGTGTATGTGTGTGTGTGTGTGTGTGTGTGTGTGTGTGTGTGTGTGTGTGTGTGTGTGTGTGTGTGTCTCTCTTCACAATCTGCGTTGTGCCGTGAGGATGTTTTATCCGTTTTTTTATCTGATTTTACTGCTAGCTTGAGTTACCTGATGTGGAAGAGAGTTCCATGTACTACTGCGCGGAGATCACTGGTTGAATGTCTTCTGGGGTATGTATGGGTATCTGAGCTTTGTGCTAGCTGTTTAAACAGACAGTTAGTTTGGTGCTTTCAACACATAAATACCAGTCACAAAGATGCAGTCAATCTCTCTTCTACTTGAAGAGATTGACATGCATGTTCTTGATATTAGCCCTCTGTGTACATTTAAGGGCCAGCCATGCTGCTCTCTTCTGGACCAACTGTAATTTGCCCATGTCCTTATTTGTAGCACTTGACCATATACTGTAACTGGGCAGTAGTCCAGGTGTGATAAA
This sequence comes from Oncorhynchus kisutch, assembly GCF_002021735.2. Lineage (NCBI taxonomy): Eukaryota > Metazoa > Chordata > Actinopteri > Salmoniformes > Salmonidae > Oncorhynchus > Oncorhynchus kisutch. Next base: position 33,610,059 of record NC_034202.2, on the reverse strand, counting down.
ACTAGGGCCTGTAGGACTTGAGGCCCATTATCAGCAACCATCACTCATGTGTTCCAATGGCACGTTGTGTTAGCTAATCCAAGTTAATCATTTTAAAAGGCTAATTGATCACTAGAAAACCCCTTTGCAATTAGCACAGCTGAAAACTGTTGTTCTGATTAACGAAGCAATAAAACTGGCCTTCTTTAGACTCGTTGAGTATCTGGAGCATCAGCATTTGTGGGTTCGATTACAGACTCAAACTGGCCAGAAACAAATAACTTTCTTCTGAAACGCATCAGTCTATTCTTGTTCTGAGAAAGGAAGGCTATTCCATGTGAGAAATTGCCAAGAAACTGAAGATCTCATACAACGCTGTGTACTACTCCCTTCACAGAACAGCACAAACTAGCTCTAACCAGAATAGAAAGAGGAGTGGGAGGCCCGGGTGCACAACTGCTCAAGAGGACAAGTACATTAGAGTGACAGATGCCGCATAAGTTCTCAACTGGCAGCTTCATTATATAGTACCCGCAAAACACCAGTCTCAGCCTCAACAGTGAAGAGGTGACTCCGGAATGCTGGCTTTCTACGCAGAGTTGCAAAGAAAAAGCTATTTCTCAGACTGGCCAATAAAAAGAAAAGATTAAGATGGGCACAAGAGCACAGACACTGGACAGAGGAACTTTGCCTAGAAGGCCAGCATCCCGGAGTCTCCTCTTCACTGTTGACGTTGGTGTTTTGTTTTCTTGAGTAAGGCAGCTCCAAAATCCAGGGGGATATGTATACAGTAGCTAAGAAAGTAATACTAAGTGTAAGATGTAGTAGCCCATGTGCTTCAACCTAATAATTTGGTAAATTTATCCCTCTTAATTTTGCCTAATGTTCTGACTTGGTGGTGCACCTGTAGCATATAACCTGTTTTATAGAATTGTAATCATCAAATATTGTAAGAGCTTTCATTGCCTGCTTATATGCCCCCTTTATTTATTTATCCTACAGTTCTGACTTGGTGTACAGGGAGAACACTGTAAGAATGGCCCATGTTCTGAATTCTGTCGCTGTACATTTCAAAAGTGCTAAACAAATAGTTATATTGACTACGTCCGTCCTAGCTCACTCATTAATGTCTTAATTAATTGAAATTAAGGATTTCCTCTTATCTGCTTGTTGTCCCCTTGTGCCATAGTTTGTACATCTCAATTGTCATTAGAAACCACATTTGTTTAAGCAAGTCAGCCATGTCAACTATGTTTTTTTGAAAGACAGTAAATGAGGCTGAATTAACTCTTTTGCTGACAGAAAGGCTCTGCTGATAGCCAGGTTTAGCAGTGGTAAGATGTTGAGACAGCTTTTTGTGGGCACCGTTTGTCACCGTTATAGTGGAATTAATGTGTTGTGTTGTGTCGTGTTGTGACTTTGCTGGCATGCATCCCACTTTAGTTTTTTTTTGCCCCACCAAGATTTACATGCTAAAATTGCCAATGGGACAGATCTTTCCCCATCTTACCAACCAGTGCATCAATATGTTTTGACCATGTCAGTTTTCCTCCCAACTTGCTCAATTGCAAAAGTATTCATTGCAACATGTATAGGAGGTTTAGGATTAAGCAAATGATTTGTCCCAAATACAATGCCTACAATGCCTATAGTTTATATATATATACTAGCCACCCATTTTAAGACTGAAGCTCTCCGTTAAGATTGATTTTACTTGCTGTTGCAGCTGACATTCATAATCCTGAGTCATCAGGCTACATCGCCTTCAGTGCCAGGTGTTTTGTCATTATTGATAGACAGCCATATTTGTTTTTATACAGGTATGGTGTAATAATCCAACATTGCAATTGATTTCCAGCGATCATCATTCATCATGTAGGCAAATGCTATATATAATCAATACACAACTTTCAAGGAATAGGAAATGTAATGCAAACATATAACTATAACTTTTCCATTGTATAAAAATACATAATCACATTCACTTGCTTGTTTGCCGTACTAGTCTGATGAGACCATACTTGCAACTACGGAAAGTCAGGAACTGGCCTGCAACAACCAAACGTGATAGACAATATTGATTGGCAAGTGGAATGATGTCCAATGAGTTTGCCAGGTTAAAGTGGGAGGCGGGGATCAGGTTGGCCAAGTGTTGTCCAATGAGGTTGCATGGGGTGAGACTAACATACACACCCAACATGCACACCACAGGAACACCATAGAGTTTTTTAATCTCTTTGGGCACACGCTACAGAGGCTTGAGAACAATGACGTGATGGGGTTGTACACAATTGTGCAACATTTTCGGGGAGCCGTTTTGGCTCTTGATCTGTACTTTCAAAACTACTGGCTGAAATTATAAGAAACTTCCAGAAAATCTCTTTAATGTGCTTGGGTTTCTCACAGAGTGTCTCTCTTTGTGCAGTTTTTATTGGTCCCTCAGGGCCCACTGTATTTATTTTGAAAGAAGATCGAAACAGAAGATGACAAATGGTTCAAAGTTTGTTGTTTGTTTGCTTTCTTGCTATACAACATTTCCCCAATTATTTTGCAGCCTGAGACTTAGGCCCCAATCAGTGTTGAATCATTATTGGCTGGATTGAGGCTATAACTGCTACCATGAACTCTCTGACTCTCCTCCCCGTCAGGGTACCTCTGTGTTCACACCCGCTCTCATTTATGGCTAAATTTCCCTCACAAAAGCAGTGTCTTCTTTTTCGTTTTACTCTCCTCCCTGTTGGGTCAGAGAGCTACCATGGTGATTTTATAAAGGGAGAAAGGGAGGCCCTATGCAGTATAACCATCCCACTTAATATGGGATGTTGGATATGGTAATGAAATGTAAACAAGTAGCCTCCTCGCAGCGTATGTTCTTTATCTTGAGATTGTAATGTTTTCATACTTTGCATTTCAGACAGCCACGGGCACTTTAACAAGTCATGATATATACTGTAAAAATGGGTAAGACCTCCTTTGACAACATACAGTGTCTATGAAATCTGTTGTTATGATATGTAAACAAGTTTGTAAGCAAGCTATTGCAGCTGGCCTCCATGATAGTGCCTCCACCATGGATCAGCTGTGGAGCGGAAGCCTTCTATGTCCCGCAGACAGGATGGTGGTCCCTCATGGAGCAAATGGATTCACAGCTGTGCAATGTCCTTGGGGAGGAGAGAGTTTGAGAGAGAAAGAGAGGTTTATTTCAAATTCAAATAGTATCAATAGCACTTAATGCTGAATTATTTGACACAGCATACATAAATACACAATACACATGAACACCATCAACACAATAAAATATACAACTTATGAGAGGGGGGAGGGGCGTAAAGAGAGAGAGCAAGAGAGAGGGGGGGGGCGGACAGAGAGAGAAGGGGAATCATTGAGACAGAGATAGGGCCAGGGAGATGAACAGAGGGACAAGAGAGAGAGGGGGGGGCAGAAAGGGGGGAGTGCAGAGAGAGGGGGGGGGCGGACAGAGAGAGAAGGGGAATCATTGAGACAGAGATAGGGCCAGGGAGATGAACAGAGGGACAAGAGAGAGGGGGGGGGGCAGAAAGGGGGGAGTGCAGAGAGAGCAAGAAAGTGGGATTTAAAGTGGAAGAATGGGGGAAAAACATTCAAATGCTTAACTGCAGTTAAAGCAGAGGTATTTTTGACTGCTTTGCTGATCACTAATTTCTTATATGGCCACCCGCACTGCTTCTTGACACACTGCTCGCTTAACTAGCGACTGTGGCAGTGCGCATGAGCCCAGCCCGCCATAGGAGTCACTAGAGCGCGATGGGGCAAGGACATCCTTGCCGGCCAAACCCTCCCCTAACCTGGACGACGCTGGGCCAATTGTGCGCAACCTCATGGGTCTCCCGGTCGCGGCCGGCTGCGACACAGACCGGGATCGAACCCGGGTCTGTAGTGACGCCTCAAGGGATGCAATGCAGTGCCTTAGACCTCTGCGCCACTCTGGAGGCCCAGTGAAATTCACTTCAAATAATGGCAGTCTTCTGGTTGTGTGTTGTATTGTCTGTGTACTTGTAGTCTGTCCAGTATCCCCCTCCTTCCCCATCCTCCTCATCCCCCATATCCCCCTCGGGAGCTGCACGGATGAACGAGTTCATTCTACTCGCTGGCTGTTCCCCATGCATGACTGATGTTCGGTTGGATATCCTTGACTGATTCCTGTTCTGCGGTGAGGAAGTGTGTCAGAGCACAGCCATCCCCCCAGCACCCCATAGATTTAAGCACCATCATGACCACCATAATCCTCAAGACTCTCCAGATACTGGGGGGGCTTGTCCACTTGGCAGCATCCCCTCCCTTGAGGCCCAGCTGTAGACACATACCCTGCTAAGATGGTGTGTCTATCCTCCTCTGCCCTCTGCATAGGGAATACTGTTTGGATACTGTATATGGTATAATCTATTTTTCACTTTATTTATTTCTCACTGGGGACCTTGAGGAGTTTCATTCAAGGTGCTGGTGGAAATTAACCTCTTACTGTCTGTTAGAGCTCCAGTGTCTCATGTCAGTTTTTCTGTTACTGTTTTCACTCAGTTTGAAAAACAGACCGTTGGCTGTGCCTATTACAACCCTTTCCACCTGAAATCACACAGGATTAGCTCTTTCTCTGAGCACTCCTCTGACACGGAGCATAAAAACAACCGCAGTCTCAGTGGCCAATGAACCTCAGAAAACTAAAGATCAATAAATGGGCAAGAAGAGGAAGAGGGGAATGTCTGGCTATTTTCATGTTCTCTTTTCATATTTCCCCCTTTACATGAAAAACCGGAAGACGGAATATACAGTAGGCGCTGGTTAGTTGTGTGTTTGGACCAAGAGCAACATCTTCTGGTGAGATTTGATAGTGGTGAGCACTGTACACAGGAAAATGACAGATGATACCATTCTGATGAACAAATCTCCCAAAAAGAACATGAGAGAAAAATTTGCCAACACTTTATTTTAAGGGTATCTAATAAACCATTAAAAAAGAAAGTATAAATTCTGTGTTCACCATTTATTACTCATTACTCCCACATTTATAAACCATTTACTAATCATTAGTAAAGTATTTTTGCAGTCCCTAATCTAAAGTGAGCCCTAGTTATACTTTATAAATACTTTATAAATGTTGTGAGTGACCAATGTAATTTCTCACAATAAGATGGGTATGCCTTTGGTAGACAATCCATTAGTACCACAACCTGGAAAAAGAATAAGCAACAACACAGGATCTTTAAGGAAATATACAATTTATAAATGCCTTCTAAATGTTTTATTAGGTACCCTTAAAATAAAGTGTTACCAAAATGTCCCACTTGCAAATCCTATCCATATGTTTTACATCATTCAACATGAAAAAACAAGCAAGTGATGTTTCTTGAAAAGCAAGCATTGTTTTTTAAAATACCATCTGTTTGTTGGACATAATAACCGTTGTATGAGCTATGGCCAGCAATAAGAGCAATACTTTTTCATCTAAACTGAAAAATGAGCTGTCATCAGTAGGGGTCATACTATTAGTTATAGCCAGCACACAACTCTGCTTCAAATGACCCCTCACCATGCACTGGAACTTCTAATGTAATCAGAATGATGTAATCCACTGACCAATTCCGCCCCTATTCTGACGTAATTCCTGTTCTAGAGCCGAAATGCTTGTTTAGGTTACATCTCTGAAGAATGACACAAGCAATACACATTCACGAATTGGGGGTGGGAAGGAATATCAAGGTGGTTTCCACGTAGAGTGGAGAAACATCATCAAATAGGGCACTGACAGCTGTCAGTGTCGCTAGCTAGCACGCTAACCTTATCTAGCTAGCTAATGTTATCTGTTGTTGCTGGGTTTTTTTTAAACTACACTGTATTCAAAAGAGCTAGGCTATGGCTGGTTCTGCAGCTGGAGTTGTCATAAACATTTAGGAAAAACCAGTATTTCTATTGCGGCCTCGAATCCGCAATAGAAATAAGATGAAGCTCCGGTAATATGGATTACTATTGAAAGATTTAGAGACATGCGCTTTTCCATATTGTAATGGACAGGTGCAACCTTTGTAGGTAGGCTGCTGGGAGTATTCGGCTGCGATACAGCAAAGCCAAATCAGACCCTGATTTGGGAAGTAAAATGATAGGCTACATACATGACTTTGCTCATGATGCACGCTGCAAATGATGGGTTGCGTAGGTTACTTTCTAAATGTAATTTTGTTACAGTTACTACTTACCTCTCCAAAATCGTAATCAGTAACAGTAATATACATTTGGATTACCCAAACTCAGTAACGTAATCTGATTACTTCCAGTTACTTTTTTTTGATTACTTTCCCCTTAATTGGCATTAGAAGGAGACAAAAATAAATTGCAGGATAAATCAATGTTAAAGTTTACATAGCTGGCCATTAATAGATGTTGCATTTTACTTTATGGGTTGGTTATATAGGCTTCTTCTAATCCATTGCATTCTACTTTAATACAGTAAATAATACGATTAGGTTATTGTCACGAACCCCGCTTCCTGAGTCTGTGTTTGCCTGTGTTTCTGTCCTGGAGTGTGTTTCCGGTGTCCTGGAACGCACCCTGTCTGGTTGACGGGCAGATTAGCTTGTTGGGAGATGATGTTCACCCGCACCTGTATCCCATCAGTAATCTGCACACCTGTCCTGATCATCACCTCTCCCCTTCAAAAGCTCTGACCTGACATCCATTCCCTGCCGGATCGTTAGCCATGAACAGTATGTTGTGCCATAGTATCAGCCTCAAGTTGGATAGAATTTGTTTTGTTGTTTTGTACGTCTTGCTTGCCTTCAACTTACCTCAGTTTGTTCTGTCTTCAGTTACTCACCCGGATCATTTACCCCATTCCCGCCTGGTCATCAGAGGATTCTGCTTCCCCATTGGATCCACCTATTTACTCCCATCAACTCACCACCGCTGCCCGCTACGCCACCTGGATGTATCTACCCACTCACATTCACTTGTAAATAAATACTCACCTTCTTCCTACTCTCCTTGTCCTGGTCTGCTTCTGGGTTCGATTTTGAAGAAACGTGACAGTTATATCTTTACATTAAATCAGGTTTGTCAAATTTCCATTCATTTCAATTAATTGAATAACCCTTGATCTTCCAGAATAGCACTTGGAAATATAGATTAGCCAAATTGTTTAACCTGAGCATGACCCACAACTAAGGATTTATTGTTTATGATTATTTTGTTGTCATGGAGGACCAATTGAACTCATTGCTTTGAGTTAAAAAACAAATGCTGCTCTCATGGAATGGCATCCCTAGTCAAAAAATCCTATAGGATGAGTGATTTTTCCAATAGATTCCTATAGGATTCTTACAGTCCTATTGTCACGCCCTGACCTTAGAGATCCTTTTTATTCTCTATTTTGCACCTGTTTAATTCATCTAACGAGCGTAGCACCTATAGGATTTTGTGTCACCTATCAGAATCCTATTGAAATCCTATTGGAATCATTTTTTCCTATTGGAAATAAAAAGTAATCATTGAATCCAATAGGATTCTTGCAGTTCTATAGGATTTCTGGTGTGAAAGTGCAAAGCAATCCCAGAACAACAGCAAAGGACATTGTGAAGATGCTAGAGGAAACATAGTACAAAAGTATCTATATCCACATTAAAACAATTCCCATAATGACATAACTTGAAAGGCCGCTCAGCAAGGAAGAAGCCACTGCTCCAAAACCGCCATAAAAAGTCAGACTACAGTTTGCAACTGCACATGGGGACCAATATTGTACTTTTTGGAGAAATGTCCTCTGGTCTGATGAAACAAAAATATAACTGTTTGGCCATAATGCCATTATGTTTGGAGAAAAAAGGCGGCATGCAAGCCAAGGATCACCATCCCAACCGTGAAGCACGGGGGTGGCATGATCATGTTGTGGGGGTGCTTTGCTGCAGGAGTGACTGGTGCACTTCACAAAATAGATGGCATCATGAGGCGGGAAAATTATGTGGATTTATTGGAGCAACATCTCAAGACATCAGTCAGGAAGTTAAAGCTTGGTTGCAAATGTGTCTTCCAAATGGACAATGACCCAAAGCATATTTCCAAAGTTGTGGCAAAATGGCTTGAGGACTTAAGCCCTGACCTCAATCCTATTGAAAATGCCTTGGCAGAACTGAAAAAGTGTGTGCGAGCAAGTAGGCCTACAAACCTGTGTCACACCCTGACCATAGTTTGCTTTGTATGTTTGTATGTTTTGGTTGGTCAGGGTGTGATCTGAGTGGGCATTCTATGTTGGATGTCTTGTTTGTCTATTTCTATGTCTGGCCTGATATGGTTCTCAATCAGAGGCAGGTGTTAGTCATTGTCTCTGATTGGGAACCATATTTAGGTAGCCTGGGTTTCACTGTGTGTTTGTGGGTGATTGTTCCTGTCTCTGTGTTTTACACCAGATACGGCTGTTTTTGGTTTTCCACGTTTATTGTTTTTGTTAGTTTATTCATGTCTAGTGTCTTTATTAAAAAACATGAATAACCACCACGCTGCGTTTTGGTCTGCCTCTACTTCACCTAAAGAGAACCGTTACAACCTGATTCTGTTGCACCAGCTCTGTCAGGAGGAATGGGCCAGAATTCACACAATCTATTGTGGGAAGCTTGTGGAAGGCTACCCAAAATGTTTGACCCAAGTTAAATAATGTAAAGGCAATGCTACCAAATACTAATTCAGTGTATGTAAACTTCTGACCCACTGGGAATGTGATGAAAGAAATAAAAGCTGAAATCATTCTCTCTAATATTATTCTGACATTTCACATTCTTAAAATAAAGTGGTGATCCTAACTGACCTAAGACAGTTAATTTTTACTAGGATTAAATGTAATTTATTCTGAAAAACAGAGTTTAAATGTATTTGGGTAAGGTGTATGTAAACTTCTGACTTCAACTGTACATTTGAAATGAGTAAAACAGTATGTTAACATAATTAAAGTGACCAGTGATTCCATGTCTATGTACATAGGGCAGCAGCCTCTATGGTGCAGGTTTGAGTAACCGGTTAGTATCTGGCTAATGACAGTGACTAAATTCAGGACAGGGTACTTGGTGGAGGCCGGCTAGCGATGGGTAAAGGCCAACAGTTTGATGGCCTTTAGATAGAAGCTGTTTTTCAGTCTCATGATACTAGCTTTGATGCACATTTACTGACCTCGCCATCTGGATGATAGCGGGGTGAACAGGCTTGGGCTCAGGTGGTTGATGTCCTTGTTGGTGATTTGTTTGGCTTTCCTGTGACATCAGGTGCTGTAGGTGTCCTGGAGGGCAAGCAGTGTGCACCCAGTTTTATTTTATTTTTATTTTACCTTTATTTAACCAGGCAAGTCAGTTAAGAACATATTCTTATTTTCAATGACGGCCTGGGAACAATGGGTTAACTGCCTGTTCAGGGGCAGAACGACAGATTTGTACCTTGTCAGCTCGGGAGTTTGAACTCGCAACCTTCCGGTTACTAGTCCAACGCTCTAACCACTAGGCTACGCTGCCGCCCCAGTGATGCGGTTGTGGGCGGTAAAGTTGCCGTACCAGGCAGTGATACAGCCCGACAGGATGCTCTCAATGGTGCATCTGTAAAGGTTTGTGAGGGTCTTACACGCCAAGCCGAATTTGTTCAGGGTCCTGAGGTTGAAGAGGCACTGTTGCGCCTTCTTCACCACACTGTCTGTGTGGGTGGACCATTTCAGGTTGTCAGTGATATGTACGCCGAGAAACTTGAAGCCTTTCACATTCTCCACTGTGACCCTGTCGGGGGCTGAGCACACACCCTTGTGGAGGCCCTGTGATGAGGATCAGCATAGTGGAGATGTTGTTTACTACCTTCACCACTTGGGGATGGCCCATTCAAAAGGCCACAACCCAGTTGCACAGGGCAGGGTTCAGACCCAGGTCCCCAAGCTTAATGATGAGCTTGGAGGGTACTAGGGTGTTGAAAACTGAGCTGTAGTCAATGTACATCATTCTGACATAGGTATTCCTCTTATCCAAGTGGGATAGGGCAGTATGCAGTGTGATGGCCATTGCATGGCGTGGATCTATTGGTGCGGTATGCAAATTGAAGTGGGTCTAGGGTGTCAGGTAAGGTGGAGGTGATATGATCCTTAACTAGCCTCTCAAATCTCTTCATGATGACAGAAGTGAGTGCCAAGGGGCAATAGTCATTTAGTTCAGTTACCTTTGCTTTATTGGGTACAGGAACAAGGGTGTACATCTTGAAGTAAGTGGGGACAGCAGACTAGGACAGGGAAAGATTGAATGTCCATAAACACTCCAGTCAGCTGGTCTGCACATGCTCTGAGGACGCGGCTAGGGATGCCATCTGGGTCGGCAGCCTTGCATGGGTTAACACGCTTAAATATCTTACTCACGTTGACCACAGAGATAGAGAGCCCACAGTCCTTGGGAGCGGCCCCCATCGGTGGCACTGTGTTATTCTCAAAGCGGGTGAAGAAAGGGTTTAGCTTGTCCGGCAGCAAGATGTCGGTGTCCGCAACGTTGCTGGTCTTCATCCTTTGTAATCCGTGATTGTCTGGAGTCCCTGCCTCAGACTTCTCGTGTCTGAACCGTTGAATTGCGACTCCACTTTGTCTCTGTACTGACGTTTTGCCTGTTTGGTTGCCTTATGGAGGGAATAACTGCATTGTTTTGTATTCAACCGTATTCCCAATCACCTTGCCATAGTTAAATGCGGTGGTTCGCGGTATCAGTTTTTTGCGAATGCTGCCATCTATCCAAGGTTTTTGGTTTGGTTAGGTTTTAATAGTCATAATGGGAATATCCCCTTCCTGATGAACTCAGCCACAGTGTATACGTCAATGTTATTCTCAGAGTTATAGTAACCCAGAACATATCCCAGTCCGCGTGATCAAAACAATATTGAAGGATGGATTCCGATTGGTCAGACCAAAGTTGAATAGACCTTAGCAAGCGTACTTTCTGTTTGAGTTTCTGCCTATTGGAATAGACGAGCAGAATGGAGTTGTGATCTGATTTTCTGAAGGGAGGACAAAGCTTGAAGAAGTTTTTAAATAATAATGTGCAAATATTGTACAATCCAGGTGTGCAAAGCTCTTAAAGATTTACCCAGATAGACTCACAGCTGTAATTGCTGCCAAAAGTGATTCTATTCTTTATTGACTCAGGGGTGTGAATACTTATGTAAATTAGATATGTATGTATTAATTTTCAATACATTACCAAACATTTCAAAAAATATGTTTTCACTTTGTCATTATGGGGTATTGTGTGTAGATGGGTGAGAGAAATAAATATATTTAATCCATTTTGAATTCAGACACAACAAAATGTTGAATAAGTCAAGGGGTATGAATACTTTCTGAAGGCACTGTGTATCCTACTTTGACTAAAATGTTAACTTATTAACTTAAATCGTTGTACAACATCATGGGTAAGCTTTGGGCATCGTCTTTAAGTGATAAAAAATAAATAAAACGTGCTGTTGTGGTACTTTAAAGATATGTTGTTTACAGAGGAGGCTGGTGGGAGGAGCTACAGGAGGACGGGCTCATTGCAATGGCTGGAATGGAAGTAATGAAAAGGTATCAAACACATCAAAGATATGAAAAGCATTTATTCCGTTCCAGCCATTACAATGAGCCCATCCTCCTGTAGGGCCTCTCACCAGCCTCCTCTGCGTGTTTATCAATCAATATTAAATTACTCTCACATCCTGACATTCTTAGTTACCAACCTCAATCACCTGCACCATTTGTCAATAATAGTTGTATGTATGCCTGTTGTCATACATGCAGTACCTTCAACTATACACCGCTGCATTCCACAGATCACTAATACCTTGCTTGAATAATACATTAAAACTGCTGTATGATGGTGTTTTCCCTTAGCTCCCTACAATGGCACCTTTCCTCCAGGGTGGTCTTGACCTGCAAGTCTGTTACAACTGTAGCACCCCCGGGGGTAGCAGGTTTGTCATGGCATAAACCAGAGTCAAGGCCCTCTATCCTGCTGAACAAGCTGCAGCGCTAGCACATAGCTGAGAGGTCCCAACTTTTTATCGAGGTAGTGTCGGGGGTCACTAATGTGGAAACCCGTCTTGGGTCCTTTTCTCAAGGATTCCCAGTCCCACACCGTCTACACAGAGCTAAAAGCTCCACAAGACTCTCTCAAATATTAAATCAAATCACAGGTCACATGTCACCAATCACTCACAGCCTCTAAGTGATGAGCTTAGCAACTCTGTTCTTTTCCATTTTGATGAATATACTCCCCTGCGTATTTATTTGGACAGTAAAGCTTTAAATTTGGTGACGGTACAGAATGTCACCTTTTATTTGAGGGTATTTTCATACATATCTGTTTTACTGTTTAGAAATGAAAGCACTTAATGTATCTAGCCCCCCCATCTGAAGGTGTCACAAGTATTTGGACAAATTCACTTACAGTATTAAATTAGGTCAAAAGTTTTGTATTTGGTCCCATATTTCTAGCACGCAATCAGTACATTAAAGCTTGTGACTACAAACGTGTTGTATGAATTTGTTTGTTTTGGTTGTGTTTTGGATTATGCTGTGCCCAATGCAAATTAATGGTACATAATTTATTGTATTTTGGAGTCACTTTTATTGTAAATAAAATATAATATGTTTTTGAACACTTCTACATTCGTTCTACATGGGGTGGAGATACATTTTTGCAGTTTAGTTTTAAAGCACATTCCCTGCAATTCATGACCTACACCATGGAGGTCAGGGCCCTTGGGCATGTGCCTTGCGTGCCCGGTTGGTATTCGGCCATGATAACTACAAGTTTGCTGGCTAGACTAACTACCAATCTAAAAATTGTTAGCTCACATGGCTAATTGAGTGACTGTCAGTGACTGACATAACAAGAGAAAAACTGCTGGTCCACAGACAAATTTCTAAATTGCACGTGATGTACTCCACTATTCTTACTTTTAGTAGTAAATTGAACTACTGCTTATGTCGCTTATGCCTAGGACCGGCCCTAATGTGACAACAGGAGGTGGGAGCTGCATGGAGAAGGCTGGTCTGTCCTCATTACCAGTTTAATACAGCAGAATGGAAAGCCATTCTCCCCTGGCCGCCAGTAGCTTCTGGGGATGGCAAGATCCACCCGTCTGTAAAACTTGTCTCCGCCACACTGCAGGACACAGAGAGAGCTACATAAATTCTATCCTTGCTTGGCTGTGTGTCTGCAGGCTGCTGCTCCGCATCAGAGCACCTCAGTCTGTGCTGACTGGGTTACACTGAAAACAGGCCCTTCTCCAGGAAGTCCCACCCAGCCAAGGGGGTGAGGCGACCGTGGGTGAAATTACTGCAGATGCAGCCCCTTGGTTATTATTAATGAGAGGACAGGAAGAGATGTCAGGAGAGAGTGAAGGCACGTTGGTACATGAAAACCCATTCATGCACCTCAGCACAACAGAGCCACATTAATCCTCCTAGTCATATACGGTATCTTATCCTGCAAGGTACACCATTTCAAGCCTCATTGACAAGAGACCATTTTTCACAAGAGACTATAACATTTTCTGGGAAAACGTAGTATCATCGCAACTGCCTATATCTGAATGGTGTCCTAATTTTTACTGGACTGACCGACTGTTGACACGAGAGAGTAGAGGACAGAAAGCATTTAACCCGTTTTAACTCCTTTTTTTACCTCACTCCCCTACCAATCTATCTTCCTCACTTGAGAGACCTTTAAATCAAGATGAGGAGCCCAATGGAGTGCATCTGAGCGAATCTCCTGCCTTGTGACAGGGTATCTATGGATGTGTGAGGGGGGGCGGCCTTCTCGCAGGCCCTCCTCTCAGATTGATGGTTCCCGCTCCCATAGTTTAAATCTCTACAATCGCCATAGTTCTTGTCATGAGTCGACACATAAAGACTGGCTGTCAGGGTGGCCAAGTCTACAAGCAGGTGACAGCCCCTTACAGATTACAGCATTGGAACACATCAGAAGAGAGCTAATGGTTACACCTACATTTATCACAGTAACATACTTTCAATTGTGGGGAAATGGTATACTGTCTATGCAAAAGGTCCTCTGTAATCACTGTACACTGAGTTTTTCCCACATGAAACAATTTCATAATTAAGTTACTGCTGTCCATAAATACCAGCAAATGTGTAGCCATAATAACAGGCTTATGGAGGGTTACCAAGTAAAACTGCTCTTGGAATCAGAGAAAATGTGAATGTGTGCATGTGTTGATGTGAGAACTAACATGTGTACACGTGGTTGCTAGAGCGTGTGTGAATGGAGTTGGGTTGCACATAAACGGAGGCACTTAAAGGTCCAATGCAGTCATTTTTATCTGAATATCAAATCATTTCTGGTTAACAATTTAATTGCGTTAATGTGATTGTTTTCAATAAAAATGGTCAAAAAAGTACAACAAAAAACTTCTCAGCAAAACGCTATTTTTCAAGCAAGAATTCTGCTAGGACTGCCTGGGAGTGCTCTGAGTGGGGAGGTGAAAAGTGAAAAGTAACTTTTATTGCCCCAGGTTTGGAAATCTCTTTCTTATTGGTCTATTAACTACTTTACCACCTGGTGATGTCATCCCACCAAAAAAGGCAGAAATTTCAGGGGGCCTTTTCAAACAGCAATCACACAAAGGGTCATTACTGTATTTGTAACTGTATTTGTAACTGTATTTGTCACATGCGCCGATTACCTTACAGTGAAATGCTTACTTACAAGCCCTTAACCAACAATGCAGTTTTAAGAAAATATCTCTTACTTTTTGGGGGAAAGAAAAACAAATACAGTGCCTTGCGAAAGTATTCGGCCCCCTTGAACTTTGCGACCTTTTGCCACATTTCAGGCTTCAAACATAAAGATATAAAACTGTATTTTTTTGTGAAGAATCAACAACAAGTGGGACACAATCATGAAGTGGAACGACATTTATTGGATATTTCAAACTTTTTTAACAAATCAAAAACTGAAAAATTGGGCGTGCAAAATTATTCAGCCCCTTTACTTTCAGTGCAGCAAACTCTCTCCAGAAGTTCAGTGAGGATCTCTGAATGATCCAATGTTGACCTAAATGACTAATGATGATAAATACAATCCACCTGTGTGTAATCAAGTCTCCGTATAAATGCACCTGCACTGTGATAGTCTCAGAGGTCCGTTAAAAGCGCAGAGAGCATCATGAAGAACAAGGAACACACCAGGCAGGTCCGAGACACTGTTGTGAAGAAGTTTAAAGCCGGATTTGGATACAAAAAGATTTCCCAAGCTTTAAACATCCCAAGGAGCACTGTGCAAGCGATAATATTGAAATGGAAGGAGTATCAGACCACTGCAAATCTACCAAGACCTGGCCATCCCTCTAAACTTTCAGCTCATACAAGGAGAAGACTGATCAGAGATGCAGCCAAGAGGCCCATGATCACTCTGGATGAACTGCAGAGATCTACAGCTGAGGTGGGAGACTCTGTCCATAGGACAACAATCAGTCGTATATTGCACAAATCTGGCCTTTATGGAAGAGTGGCAAGAAGAAAGCCATTTCTTAAAGATATCCATAAAAAGTGTTGTTTAAAGTTTGCCACAAGCCACCTGGGAGACACACCAAACATGTGGAAGAAGGTGCTCTGGTCAGATGAAACCAAAATTGAACTTTTTGGCAACAAT
Organism: Oncorhynchus kisutch; assembly: GCF_002021735.2. Classification (NCBI taxonomy): domain Eukaryota; kingdom Metazoa; phylum Chordata; class Actinopteri; order Salmoniformes; family Salmonidae; genus Oncorhynchus; species Oncorhynchus kisutch. Next base: position 33,594,400 of record NC_034202.2, on the reverse strand, counting down.
GCAAAACGTTATGTTTGGCGTAAAAGCAACACAGCTCATAACCCTGAACACCCTATCCCCACTGTCAAACATGGTGGTGGCAGCATCATGGTTTGGGCCTGCTTTTCTTCAGCAGGGACAGGGAAGATGGTTAAAATTGATGGGAAGATGGATGGAGCCAAATACAGGACCATTCTGGAAGAAAACCTGATGGAGTCTGCAAAAAACCTGAGACTGGGACGTAGATTTGTCTTCCAACAAGACAATGATCCAAAACATAAAGCAAAATCTACAATGGAATGGTTCAAAAATAAACATATCCAGGTGTTAGAATGGCCAAGTCAAAGTCCAGACCTGAATCCAATCGAGAATCTGTGGAAAGAACTGAAAACTGCTGTTCACAAATGCTCTCCATCCAACCTCACTGAGCTCGAGCTGTATTGCAAGGAGGAATGGGAAAAAATGTCAGTCTCTCGATGTGCAAAACTGATAGAGACATACCCCAAGCGACTTACAGCTGTAATCACAGCAAAAGGTGGAGCTACAAAGTATTAACTTAAGGGGGCTGAATAATTTTGCACGCCCAATTTTTCAGTTTTTGATTTGTTAAAAAAGTTTGAAATATCCCATAAATGTCGTTCCACTTCATGATTGTGTCCCACTTGTTGTTGATTCTTCACAAAAAAATACAGTTTTATATCTTTATGTTTGAAGCCTGAAATGTGGCAAAAGGTCGCAAAGTTCAAGGGGGCCGAATACTTTCGCAAGGCACTGTAATATAAGAGCAGCAGAAATAACAATAGTGGGGCTATATACAGGGGGTACCGGTACAGAGTCAATGTGTCGTGGCACCGGTGTTGAGGTAACTGTGGTAATTATGTACATGCAGGTAGGGTTATGCTATTATGGCTAAAGTGGCTATTGCATAGATGATAACAGAGAGTAGCAGCAGCGTATGGGGGGGGGGGGGGGGGCCATATGCACCACCCTCTGTAGTGACTTGCAGTCAGAGGCCGAGCAGTTGCCATACCAGGCAGTGATGTAACAAGTCAGGATGCTCTTGATGGTGCAGCTCCTCGATGGTGCAGCTCCGCCTCTGGATGAGCGTTTTCCTCTTTGCTTATGGCGGAACACAGCTCATTTAGTATGGTTTAGTAAGGATTTAGTACTCATTTAGTAAGGATCTGAGGACCCATGCTAAATCATTTCAGTCTTTGTCATGCCCTCTTCACGACTGTCTTGGTGTGCTTGGACCATGTTAGTTTGTTGGTGGTGTGGGCGCCAAGGAACTTGAAGCTCTCAACCTATTGCACTACAGCCCTGTCAATGAACATGGGGGTGTGCTCGGTCCTCCTTTTCCTGTAGTCCACAATCATCTCCTTTGTTTTGATCACGTTGAGGGAGAGGTGATTGTCCTGGCACCACACGGTCAGGTCTCTGACCTCCTCCCTATAGGCTGTCTCACTGTTGTCGGTGATCAGGCCTACCACTGTTGTGTCATCTGGAAACTTAATGATGGTGTTGGAGTTGTGCCTGGCCGTGCAGTCATGAGTGAACTGGGAGTACAGGAGGGGACTGAGCACGCACCCCTGAGGGGCCCCCGTGTTGAGGATCAGCGTGGCGCATGTGTTGTTACCTACCCTTACCAACTGGGGACGGCCCGTCAGGAAGTCTAGGATCCAGTTGCAGAGGGAGGTGTTTAGTCCCAGGGTCCTTAGCTCAGTGATGAGCTTTGAGGGCACTATGGTGTTGAACGCTGAGCTGTAGTAAATTAATAGCATTCTCACATAGGTGTTCCTTTTGTCCAGGTGGGAAAGGACAGTGTGAAGTGCAATAGAGATTGCATCATCTGTGGATCTGTTGGTGCGGTGTACAAATTGGAGTGCGTCTAGGGTTTCTGGGATAATAGTGTTGATGTGAGCCATAACTAGCCTTTCAAAGCATTTCATGGCTACAGACGTGAGTGCTACGGGTCGGTAGTCATTTAGGCTGGTTACCTTAGTGTTCTTGGGCACAGAGACTATGCCCAAGACTGCTTGAAATATGTTGGTTTTACAAACTCAGATAGGGAGAGGTTGAAAATGTCAGTGAAGACACTTGCCAGTTGGTCAGCGCATGCTTGGAGTACACGTCCTGGTAATCCGTCTGGCCCAGCGGCCTTGTTTAAAGGTCTAACTCTCATCGGCTGCCGAGAGCGTGATCACACAGTCATCTGGAACAGCTAATGCTCTCATGCATGTTTCAGGGTTACTTGCCTCGGAGCGTGCATAGAACATACGGTATTCGCTTGTATTTAGCTTGTCTGGAATGCTTGTGTCACTGGATAGCTCTCGGCTGCGCTTCCCTTTGTAGCCTGTAGTAGTTTGCAAGCCCTGCAACATACGACGAGCGTCGAAGCCGGTGTAGTACAATTCGATCTTAGTCCTGTATTGACACTTTACCTGTTTGATGGTTTGTCGGAGAACATAGTGGGATTTCTTATAAGCTTCCGGGTTAGAGTCCCACTCCTTGAAAGCGGCAGCTCTACCCTTTAGCTCAGTGCGAATGTTGCATGTAATCCATGGCTTCTGGTTGGGGTATGCACATACAGTCACTGTGGGGACGACATCCTCAATGCACTTATTAATGAAGCTAGTGACTGATGTGAAGTACTACTCCTCAATGCCATCGGAAGAATCCCGGGAACATTTTCCAGTCTGTGCTAGCAAAACAGTCCTGTAGTTTAGCATCTGCTTCATCTGACCACTTTTTTATAGACCGAGGGAGAGCTTTGTATGCGTCTCTGTGTGTGGAGTAAACGTGGTCTAGAATTATTTTCCCTCTGGTTGCACATTTAACATGCTGATAGAAATTCGGTAAAACTGATTTATGTTTCCCTGCATTAAAGTCACCGGCAACTAGGAACGCTGCCTCTGGATGAGCGTGTTCCTCTTTGCTTAAGGCAGAACACAGCTCATTTGGTATGGTTTTAGTGCCAACCTTGCTCTATGGTGGTATGTAGACAGCTATGAAAAATACAGATGAAAACTCTCTAGGAAGATAGTGTGGTCTACAGCTTATCATGAGATACTCAACCTCAGGCGAGCAAAACTTCCCTAGATATCGTGCACCAGCTGTTGTTTACATAAATGCATAGGCCCCCGCCCCGTGTCTTCCAGAGGCTGCTGCTCTGTCTGCCGATAGAGTGCATAACCCGCCAGCTGTATGTTCTTGATGTCGTCTTTCAGCCACGACTCAGTGAAACATAAGATATTACAGTTTTGAATGTCCCATTGGTAGGATATACGTGCTATCAGTTCATTCCATTTATTTTCCAGCGATTGATATTTAGCTAGCAGAACGGAGTGCAAGAGCAGATTAGCCTCTCGTCATCTGATCCTTGCAAGGCACCCTGATCTTCTGCCTCAAAATCTCAGTTTCCTTCTCCAGCGAATCACGGGGATCAGGGCCTGGTCGGGTGTCTGCAGTAAATCCCAGTTCTGATGTCTAGAAGCTTTTTTTGGTCATAAGAGATGGTAGCAGCAACATTATGAACAAAACATGTTACGAACAACGCGAAAAAACGAACAAAATAGCATGATTTGTTGAGAGCCGATAAGACGGCAGCCCTACCCCCCGGGGCCATCATATTTCAACCTCTTAGCGTGAAAATATATATAAAACACAGGAAAATTGAGTTTTTTGACTGCACTAGACAGCTAAATAACAGCTAGCAAACCAAATAGCAGGAATCAGCAGAGAAATGGAGGGAAAGTGTGGAGAAACTACAGAAAAGGGTTCCACAGCCACCAGAGGGACTCTAGGGAGCAATGAGGGAAAAAAGGTACCATCTGATCTGGGTCCCCAGCCACTGCCTCTAACTTCTCCCTCTGATTACAGACTGGGTCTGGAACAGCCTTCAGAACAGATATCAGACACAAATATGAACAGTTTGTACTTTCATTTGAATGTGGGCAAAAGCCAGTTTGGGACAGTTTTGGGAGATACGTATGCGGGGAGGGGGGGATCCAACTGTTCTATTTCTGTTCTATTCCTCTCCTTTCTGGCATAATTGTTGCAATTGGGAATTCCTGTTGGAAGCCATGTACAACATGTTATTTTTAGAGTATTCCTTATTTCTCTGTAAGACACAATCTATAAATATCATACTGGTATTGAGGGAATCCAGGGGAAATGTTTCACCAGTAAAACCTTAACATGAAACATTTAAGAATGGGTGTAGATACTGTATGTCATGGAGTATATGGATTTTGGCAATTATGTCTCTGTGTACTAACAGATACCAATAGACTTCCAGTCATTGAGCTAGTTAGCATTGGCCCCCGAAATGACATCGAATTTCCTTCATACTGGACAAAGAGACATAACCATGGTATCCACGAGTGCATCTGACTCTGGGAAAGTTGATAAAGGGCCTCATTGCCAAAATCCCGAAGTATCCCTTCAAGGTCAAAGAGGTTCAGTGGTTTGTCTGATTGGACAGGTGTTATTAATAATTCCAATGATACATGGAGGGTGGCAGAGAGGCTTGGCTGGGAACGATGGAGTGTGGAAGTGGAGAATCATGCTGCAGCAGCTCATAGAGCCCAGGTCTCTTTCTGTCTCATCCCTGCTGCCTCCTGAGGAGCAGACGGAGGGAACTAGGGACAGGCCGTTCCGCTATATTGACTTTAATTTGTTGAAAGTGCCTGATACAGCAAAACATATTTTATTTACTTGCTTGGTAAAGCCCCATCCATCAAATAAACCACTGAACCTGAGAATAGCCTGCCAGACGCTACTCAAATCTCTCCCGTCCCATTTTTTTTCTTCCATGAGTCACCTTTTTGTCTCTTTTGTCTTCAAGGAGAGGCTTTTGGACAACAGGAAAGAGAGTATGACAAGCAGCTCTAATTCCTCATTTTACATGCAGACATCATTGGTGATATAACATTCTCTCTGTTATTAGACTATAACCATTAGGATATAAGTATACACTGCTCAAAAAAATAAAGGGAACACTTAAACAACACAATGCAACTCCAAGTCAATCACACTTCTGTGAAATCAAACTGTCCACTTAGGAAGCAACACTGATTGACAATAAATTTCACATGCTGTTGTGCAAATGGAATAGACAGCAGGTGGAAATTATAGGCAATTAGCAAGACACCCCCAATAAAGGAGTGGTTCTGCAGGTGGTGACCACAGACCACTTCTCAGTTCCTATGCTTCCTGGCTGATGTTTTGGTTACTTTTGAATGCTAGCGGTGCTTTCACTCTAGTGGTAGCATGAGACGGAGTCTACAACCCACACAAGTGGTTCAGGTAGTGCAGCTCATCCAGGATGGAACATCAATGCGAGCTGTGGCAAGAAGGTTTGCTGTGTCTGTCAGCGTAGTGTCCAGAGCATGGAGGCACTACCAGGAGACAGGCCAGTACATCAGGAGACGTAGGAGGCCGTAGGAGGGCAACAACCCAGCAGCAGGACCGCTACCTCCGCCTTTGTGCAAGGAGGAGCAGGAGGAGCACTGCCAGAGCCCTGCAAAATGACCTCCAGCAGGCCACAAATGTGCATGTGTCTGCTCAAACGGTCAGAAACAGACTCCATGAGGGTGGTATGAGGGCCCGACGTCCACAGATGGGGGTTGTGCTTACAGCCCAACACCGTGCAGGATGTTTGGCATTTGCCAGAGAACACCAAGATTGGCAAATTCGCCACTGGCGCCCTGTGCTCTTCACGGATGAAAGCAGGTTCACACTGAGCACATGTGACAGATGTGACAGAGTCTGGATACGCTGTGGAGAACGTTCTACTGTCTGCAACATCCTCCAGCATGACCGGTTTGGCAGTGGGTCAGTCATGGTGTGGGGTGGCATTTCTTTGGGGGGCCGCACAGCCCTCCATGTGCTCGCCAGAGGTAGCCTGACTGCCATTAGGTACCGAGATGAGATCCTCAGACCCCTTGTGAGACCATATGCTGGTGCGGTTGGCCCTGGGTTCCTCCTAATGTAAGACAATGCTAGACCTCATGTGGCTGGAGTGTGTCGGCAGTTCCTGCAAGAGGAAGGCATTGATGCTATGGACTGGCCCGCCCGTTCCCCAGACCTGAATCCAATTGAGCACATCTGGGACATCATGTCTCGCTCCTTTGCACCATAGACTGTCCAGGAGTTGGCGGATGCTTTAGTCCAGGTCTGGGAGGAGATCCCTCAGGAGACCATCCACCACCTCATCAGGAGCATGCCCAGGCGTTGCCCTTTATTTTTTGAGCAGTGTATATTCCACAATGACACATAATTTAGGTGAACAAGAACATTGCACCCTAGACGATTACATCCAAGTTTGCATACTATAGCATGTACCATAACATTTTTACCCCACTCTCTTCCCTGGCCCAAATAGAGAAATGGCATCCCAACAAATGAAGCTACCATTCGGACCCTGGGACCTCCACTGATTGTGTTTGGTATTGACAACAGAGGCTGAGGGAGATCCGGTCGGCGTGGGGAATACTGTTTCTCCTGGGTCTGTGGTATGATCTCTAACTGCGGCTCAGTGAAGCGGCCGCCATATCGAACAAGGCCAAACACCCCATTTTTGTCGATACAAACACAGGGCTGACTGAGGCACAGGAGGGAGAGTTAGGGAGAGAGTGCCCTGTTGACACACCGATGGACCTGTAGAGCTGCACAGTTCATGGTTCTGAAACAATCCCTCTGTAGAACAGTTATGTGGCTTAACCTGTCTGTTGCAAACAAACACATGTGTCATGTAAGTGTTACGTTCCCCAGATTATGTGTTGTAGTTTGTGTATTTACATGTGTTTATTTTAGGAAATGGCTTCCTGAAATCCCTCAAGCAGCTGATTGGTCGACTCCAGGGCTAATTGGAGAGCTGACCCCGCCCCCTCGTCAAGACGCAGCTGTCTACAATTACCATTCCTTCTGAAGCTATATAAAAGCCAGTGTTCTGTTCAGGAGGGAGATCTTTTTGGAGAGAGATTTTGCTAGAGAGATTTTGCTAGAGAGATTTTGCTAGAGAGATTTTGCTAGAGAGATTTTGCTAGAGAGATTTTGCTAGAGAGATTTTGCTAGAGAGATTTTGCTAGAGAGATTTTGCTAGAGAGATTTTGCTAGAGATTTGTTGGAGATTTTGCTGGAGGTACATTGCTGGAAAGTGGCATGTTCTGTGAGTTTGTTGCTCAGATAGAGCTTATTTGACGTCCTTTGTTTCTTAGTTTGTTTGTGAAATTGTTTTATATTCTGTTTCATTTGTTCCCAGGGGGGAAGGGGAAGGCACCTTGGGAGTGTTTAGGCAAGAGACCCGCGGGCATGCATATACCCGTAGCATATTCGCTGTCTAGGCACACTAGGTAAGACCTGGGCGGACCACCCCTTGTATTTTGGTTAGGGCACCAGGTGGTGCTAAATTAGGTAAGTAGTGGGTAGGCAGGTAAGATAGGAGAGGGGGCTTTGAGATTTACTTTCTTTGCTTTGGTTCCGTCCAGCCCCTTTTCCCCATATTACCGGGTAAAGGAATAAAGTCCTTGTAAACGGTACCACATTCTGCCTGTTGTCATCCTTACTTGCACCTACAGTCCATACCTTTTTCGCTTCACGGAGAGTTTAGTTGTAGCAGGGTGTTGCGTTCCCTCTTCATAGAGGCGTGCGTAACAGTAAGGAACCATTAGGATCAGACACACCAGAGTCTAATATTGTTCTGCTGGATTTCACTGTATTCAAGTTTAACCAGGTGTTAAGGATATTCCATTTAGTAAAAAATCCTATGAGGATGTCATTTCTTTCAGAAGTATTTCTTTGCAAAGAGATTTTAACCATTCAATCTACCCATTGGGCACACCACGTCATTTCATTGTGGAAATGTGGGTAATTTTTGGTTTAGACATTGACCAATGAGATTTCAACCTTTATTCACCCACTAAAAAGACAGCAAGAAGTTTGTTGAATTCCCAATGTGTTATCATTATGATTTCAACCATCTAAAAGCAACCAAATAACAATGGAAAAACAATGTCTGCTTTTTGGTTTAGTTGTCATCTAAATGTGTTATCACTGCTGCACTTTCAGCCATTTAAAAGCACAACAAAGTTCAAATGGGAATACAATGTCAGATATTTTGTATTAATACAACAACTCAATGTGTTATCACTGTGCTTCATCTCATATCACAACCAAATCACCTAAATTGTAGTTGAGATCCATTAAAAATACATTGTGCAACTGATCAATGGCTGTTTGAGATTCTGCAAAGATATTTATATTGGGAAGATCGCCACAGACCTGTGACATCGACATCGCCTCAGTGGAGAGGGAGAAAAGCTTAAAGTTCTTTGTGTACATCACTGACAACCTGAATGGTCCATCCACTACAGCATCTCTTCAACCTTAGGAAGCTAAAGAAATTCGGCTTGGCCCCTAAGACCATCACAAACTTCTCTAGACGCCCCATTGAGATCATCCTGTAGGGCTGTGTGGTGCGGTCAGCCCAACACATCCCCGCGGGGACACTGTCTGCCCTCTAAGACATCTACAGCACCCGAGCCATGGCTTGTTCACCCCACTACCATCTAGACGGCGGAGACAGTATAGGGGCATCAAAGCTGGGACTGAAAGACTGAAAAACAGCTTATATCTCCAGGCCATCAGACTGTGTCACCACTAGCTCGGCCTCCGCCCAGTACCATGCCCTGAACTTTAGTCACTCTTACTAGCTGGCTACCGCCCATTACTCAGCCCTGTGACTTAGAGACTGCTGTCCTATGTATATAGTAATTGAACACTGGTCACTTTACTGTTTACATACTGTTTTACTCACCTAATAAATAAATATATATAATCCTTCGTAAAGTATTCAGATACCTTGACTTTTTCCACATTTTGTTAGGTCACAGACTTATTCTACAATGTATTTCATATATTTTTTTCTTATCTATCGACACACAATACCTCATAATGACAAAGCAAAAACTTTTTTTTTTGCTTAGTTATAAAAATAAAAAACTTAAATATCACATTTACATAAGTATTCAGGCCCTTTATTCGGTACTTTGTTGAAGCACCTTTGTCAGTGATTACAACCTCGAGTCTTCTTGTGTAGGACACTACAAGTTTGGCACACCTGTATTTGGTGAGTTTCTCCAAAGCTCTGTCAGGTTGGATGTGGGAGCCTCGCTGCACAGCTATTTTCAGGTCTCTCCAGAGACGTTAGATCGGGTTCAAGTCCGGGCTCTGGCTGGGCCACTCAAGGACATTCAGAGACTTATCCCGATGCCATTCCTGCATTTTCTTAGCTGTGTGCTTAGAGTCGTTGTCCTGTTGGAAGGTGAACCTTCGCCCCAGTCAGGTCCTGAGCGCTCTGGAGCAGGTTTTCATCAAAGATCTCTCTGTACTCTGCTCCTGACTAGTCTCCCAGTAATAGCTGCTGAAAAGAATTCCCACAGCATGATGCTGCCACCACATGCTTCACCTTAGGGATGGTGCCAGGTTTCCTCCAGACGTGACACTTGGCATTCAAGCCAAAGAGATCAATCTTGGCTTCTGTCTGGCCACCCTATCATAAAGGCCTGATTGGTGGAGTGCTGCAGAGATGGTTGTCCTTCTGGAAGGTTCTCCCTTCTCCACAGAGGAACTCAGGAGCTCTTTCAGAGTGACCATCAGCTTCTTGGTCACCCCCTGACCAAGGCCCTTCTCCCCCGATTCGTCAGTTTGGCCTGGCGGCCAGCTCTAGGAGTCTTGGTGGTTCCAAACTTCCTCCATTTAAGAATGATGGAGGCCACTGTGTTCTTGGGGACCTTCAATGCTGCAGAAATGTTTTGGTACACTTCCCCAGATCTGTGCCTTGACACAATCCTGTCTCAGAGCTCTACGGACAATTCCTTCGACCTCATGGCTAGGTTTTAGCTCTGACATGCACTGTCAACTGTGGGACCTTATATATACAGGTATGCCTTTCCAAATAATGTCCAATTAATTGACTTTACCACAGGTGGACTCCAATCAAGTTGTAGAAACATCAAGGATGATCAATGGAAACATGATGCACCTGAGCTCAGTTTCGAGTCTCATAGTAAAGGATCTGAATAATTGTGTAAATAAGGTGCATCTGTTTTTTATATTTGATACATTTGCAAACTATTCTAAAAACGTGTTTTTGCTTTGCCATTATGGGATATCTTGTGATGAGGAAAAACATTTATTTAATCCTTTTTAGAAAAAGGCTGTAACATAACAAAATGTGGAAAAAGGGGTCAGAATATAATCCGAATGCACTGTAACTAATGCTGTACACACCTCTTCTATTCATATACTGTCTATAATGTCTATACATACCATTACGTACATATATTTATATTCTGGATTCTTGACATTGCTCTTTCTAATATTTTTGTTTTTGTGTTTTGCATGTATTTTTTTGTATAGTTGTTATCACTTCATTGTTGGATTGATTTAGATTTTGTTATCTTGAACATGCACATTTTCTATGATTACATAACCTCAAAAAACGGATAGATTGGATGGTACGATAGCCTTAACTTTAGGCTATTTATTGTATTACAAAATCATGTTGAATTGTGTTAGGTTGACAATGCAACAAAATATCAACATTTAAAGGAGATGTATCTAATGCTTGGATAGTTTAATCTTGTCACGCCCTGGTCATAGAGAGGCTTTTATTCTCTATTTTGCTTAGGCCAAGGTGTGACTAGGGTGGTCATTCTATGTTCATTTTCTATGTTTTGTATTTCTTTGTTGTTTGGCCGGGTGTGGTTCTCAATCAGAGGCAGCTGTCTATTGTTGTCTCTGATTGAGAACCATACTTAGGTAGCTTTTTCCCACATGGGTTTTGTGGGTAGTTGATTTCTGTTTAGTGTTTTTCACCTTTCAGGACTGTTTCGGTTATTTCCGTTGGTGTTTCAGTGTTCAGTTTAATAAAAATCATGAACACGTACCACGCCGCATCTTGGTCCTCTCCTTCCAACAGCCGTTACAAATCTGAGCTACTGACAATCTTATTCTTTAACTTTTCTTTTTGGGTTCAGTTGGAAACATGAATCCAACATATCATTTGCTAACTTGTTAATAGGCTGAATTGCAAAAGTAATTTTGAATTATGTTTTGTTGTCAACGCAACCAAATATCAACATTTTAAGAGATGTATCTTTTTTTATTCCAGTTTGACAACAAATTAATAATTAATATGTTGGATACACATCTCCATCTCAACTAAAAATCTAAGTTAAAGGATATGACTAAAACAAACAAATCAAACTTTAAATGCACTTTAAATCAAGTTTGATTCGATTTAGTCCTATTCTTTAAATTGGATTTCTGGTTGTAATGGAGACGTGAATCCAACATATTCATATTCAACATATTATTAACTTGAAGATTCAATTTGACATCAACCAAAGCTTGAAACACTAGGCCTATATGTATTGTCTATTTTAGGTGAACTCTGGGTTGAATTGAAACAATAGCTGTTGATGACATATATATAGGCCTAAATAGTCTCATTGGTGATATATGACTTCATTTGCTCTGTTAAACATACCCTTTGGAATTCGATAGCAACAGTGAATCTATTTAGTTATTATGCAACTTTTCAGGGAAGTTAGGAACCAATATACACAGGCAGTTAGGAAAGCAAAGGCTAGCTAGCACGAACTCCAAAAAGTTCTGGGACACTGTAAAGTCCATGGAGAATAAGAGCACCTCCTCCCAGCTGCCCACTGTACTGAGGCTAGGAAACACTGTCACCACCGATAAATCCGCGATAATTGAGAATTTCAACAAGCATTTTTTTACGGCTGGCCATGCTTTCCATCTGGCTACCCCTACCCCTGGTCAACAGCCCTGCACCCCCTACAGCAACTTTCTCAACTCTACCCATTTCTCCTTCACCCAAATCCAGACAGCTGATGTTGTGAAAGAGCTGCAAAATCTGGACCCCTACAAATCAGTCGGCCTAGACAATCTAGACCCTCTCTTTCTAAAATTAGCAGCCGAAATTGTTGCAACCCCTATTACTAGCCTGTTCAATCTCTCTTTCGTATTGTCTGAGATCCCAAAAGATTGGAAAGCTGCCGTGGTCATCCCCCTCTTCAAAGGGGGAGACACTCTAGACCCAAATTGTTATAGAACTATATCCATTCTGACCTGCCTTTCTAAAATCTTCGAAAGCCAAGTTAACAAACAGATTACTGACCATTTTGAATACCACCGTACCTTCTCCACTATGCAATCTGGTTTCCTAGCTGGTCATGGGTGCACCTCAGCCACTCTCAAGGTCCTAAATGATATCATAACCGCCATCGATAAAAGACAGTACTGTGCAGCAGTATTCAACCTGGCCAAGGCTTTTGACTCTGTCAATCACCACATTCTTATCAGCAGACTCAACAGCCTTGGTTTCTCAAATGACTGCCTCGCCTGGTTCACCAACTACTTTTTAGACAGAGTTCAGTGTGTCAAATCGGAGGGCCTGATGTCCGGACCTCTCTATGGGGGTGCCACAGGATTCAATCCTCGGGCCGACTCTTTTCTCTGTATTCATAAATGATGTTGCTCTTGTTGCTGGTGATTTTCTGATCCACCTCTATGCAGACGACACAATTCTGTATACTTCTGGCCCTTCTTTGGACTGTGTTAACTAACCTCCAGACAAGCTTCAATTCCATACAACTCTCCTTCCGTGGCCTCCAAATACTCTTAAATGCAAGTAAAACTAAATTCATGCTCTTCAACCGATCGCTGCCCACACCTGCCCGCCATCCAGCATCACTACTCTGGACAGTTCTGACTTAGAATATGTGGACAACTACAAATACCTAGGTGTTTGGTTAGACTGTAAACTCTCCTTCCAGACTCACATTAAGCATCTCCAATCCCAAATTAAATCGAGAATCGGCTTCCTATTTCACAACAAAGCATCCTTCACTCATGCTGCCAAACAAACCCTCGTAAAACTGACTATCCTCCTGATCCTCGACTTCGGCGATATCATTTACAAAATAGCCTCCAACACTCTACTCAGCAAATTGGATGCAGTGCTATCACAGTGCCATCTGTTTTGTCACCAAAGCCCCATATACTACCCACCACTGTGACCTGTATGCTCTCGTTGGCTGGCCCTCGCTTCATATTCGTCGCCAAACCCACTGGCTCCAGGTCATCTATAAGTCTCTGCTAGGTAAAGCCCCGGCTTATCTCAGCTCACTGGTCACCATAGCAGCACCCACCCATAGCACGCGCTCCAGCAGGTATATTTCACCTTTTTTCTGATAGTGGATATAACGTTAAAGATCTGACATTGTTTTAAAGGTATGAATTCAACATATTTTATACAAGGTTTGTCTATGCTGAAAATTGGTTACCATGATGACAATTCTGTGGTCGAAATTTCAACCTCAAAACAACAGTATGTTGATGACTTTTTGCAAAAACCAATGTATTTTCCACATAGATTCCACGTCACAATATGTTGACAAATTCTGTTGAAACAACGTTGATTCCACCTATTCGTGCCTAGTGGGTCTTACCACTTTGTTTTGACGAAATCAGAGATTGTGATCTACAGTGATATGGGTCAGAGGTCAAGTATCTCATATCCTGTCTCTCTCCAGACCAGGAGGAGCCTGCTCATCTGTGACAGCCTCTCATTTCCTGTTATAGCAGCCTCGCATCACTCAATGGATTGACCATGCATGATGTGCTTCACTTGTTGTCTGCATTGGTACTATTAGGGAATCAATACCAAATATTGTTGTTGTTTGCTGCTACAGGATGAGTGTCACAGGACAGAAATAGAATTGAGTGACAATAAAAAAAATATGATATTGCACACTGCCATAATGTGGAGTGCATTTCACATTTTGTTGCTGATCATGCCAACAAGAAGCCTTGAATGATTCTTTCCAGAGGAGAAATAGTCTGTGGCTACTGGCTGGTGCTGTCATATGTCCTATACATCTTCAGGGCTAGAAAGCTCTTTACATTACATCAGTCCAAGTCAAATAGCTTCTCCAATTCCAGGGCATGCAAGAGACAGTATACTATCCATCCGCCCATGTGAAGGCATACATCCCATCCCTCTCACAGATACACAAATGTAAATAAACGGTCTTATCACGCACATATTCATGTGATCTCACATCAAACAATGATTTTGATTTCAACTGAAGACCTCTTGTCACAGTGGCCTACAGTGTATGTTCTAACCCATTTCTTGGCCATTTTGTTTTTGTTTTTGGGGGGTGATGGGAGTCCTAATTCAAAGTGACACCTAGTGTTCGTGACACAGGAAGTTCAGTTACTGTGGCACGCTTGGGGCACAGTGGTTGCCTTGCAGAGTTCACAATAGGCTCCTCTACTTCGCTCTATTATTTGGGACAAGTTGATCTGTGTAAGAGGGATGAATGGCCCTTCCGTTTCATTTGTTTACAAATGTTTGCATGGTGTTTAGTCACAATCACAGTAATGGCCTCTGCAGTTATAAATGTGATTTCTCCCTCATGATGAAGTGGGTTGCCTGGGCTGTGACAGGGCATTTCTTAAACACAAGTGGGGAAGAGAGTTACTGAAGTTAGGATTTGCCAACTTTATGAATCAACGAAAGTGTTTACTTGAATTCTTGAGCTTACTGTTGACGATGTCCTCACAGATTGCCATAGAGAGAGTGAGGTCAACATGTTGATTGAGCTGTTATTTATATTTTTACTGTCACCAGAGAATAAATAGACACACACACATACACACATAAGACATACACACACCAACCAAGGTTTCAGATGTTGGACTTTAATGTGGTCCTTGATTCATCATGGTACCTGGGAGGCACATTTGGATCCTTTTCAGCAGGGTAAACCAAACAACTGTGAGTTCCTCTATGCTTGGTAGTGACAGCGTGACAAAAACTCATTTTCTTTCATGCATGGAGCCACTTAAGTGAAATGTTTAAAGGCTCAGTGCAGTCAAAAACATGATTGTCCTGTATTTTTTGTATATTTCCACACTATGTGAAACTGTGAAAATTATGATAATATCCATTTAATGTAGGAGCTGTTTGAAAACATCGCCTGAAATTGGTACCTGTTTTTGTGGGATGGAGTTTTGGCCTTCCTGGTGGTAAATTAGTTAATAGACCAATAAGAAAGAGAGTTCCAAACCTCTGCCAAAAACAGCTAGTTTTCAGTTGTATTCCCCTCCTCACTCCGACCACTCCCACACAGTCCTAGCAAAATTATTGCTTGAGAAATTGCTCTTTGCTAAGAAGCTACAGTATTTTTGTTTCTTTTTGACCATTTTAATTGAAAACAATCCCTTTAAGGTACTTAATTGTTACCCAGAAATGATTTGATATTGAGATACATTTTTAAAAAACAGCTGCTTTGGACCTTTAACATGACATGTAAAATTCATATATTTCAAAAAGGAGACTCATGACACCACACCCCAAGGGTAGATAGAATGCATTCATTTCAGAGCTCAGCTCACTGCAACAAAAGGCAACTGTCTGCAGCCCAACTAAAGTTACAAGAGCCTGTCTGGGCACCAGTGTTATCTTCCGTCCAGACGACCACAAGTGAACCAAGCAGCCACATTTCAACTCATCTGACTGAACACACATAGGCACCTTTCCTGCATTTCTGGCCCAAACACAATTCACTAAACTGGGGAAGTTTGTCAAGCAGAAAGGGTTGCCTGGAGGAGCATGGGCCAGGGTTCAGGGCTGGGACCAGAGAGACATACTCCTGAACAAAAACAAGGGGAAGTGTCACGGCTCACTCATCCTCTCACTGTCGTGTTCTATCAGGGGAGCTGCTGCTGGTGTGTCTGAAGGGTTCACCTGTTCATCTTCTCTCTCATATCTCATTTTATATACACTACATGACCAAAAGTATGTGGACAACTACTCATAGAAAATCTCATTCCAAAATCATGGGCATTAATATGGAGTTGGTCCTCCCTTTGCTGCTATGACAGACTCCACTCTCTGGGAAGAACAGTGCTGTGGGGACTTGCTTCCATTCAGCCACATGAGCATTAGTGAGGTCGGGCACTGATGTTGGGCGATTAGGCCTGGCTTGCAGTCGGCGTTCCAATTAATCCCAAAGGTGTTTGATGGGGTTGAGGTCAGGGCTCTGTGCAGGCCACTCAAGTTCTTCCACACCGATCTTGACTAATCATTTCTGTATGGACCTCGCTTTGTACATCGGGACATTGTCATTATGAAACAGGAAAGGGCCTTCCCCAAACTGTTGCCACAAAGTTGAAAGCACAGAATCATCTAGAATGTCATTGTATGTTGTCGCGTTAAGATTTCCCTTCACTGGAACTAAGGGGCCTAGTCCGAACCATGAAAAACAGCCCCAGACCATTATTCCTCCTCCACCAAACTTTATAGTTGGCACTATGCATTGGGGCAAGTAGCATTCTCCCGGCATCTGCCAAACCCAGATTCATCCATCGGACTGCCAGATGGTGAAGCGTGATTCATCACTCCAGAGAACGCATTTCCACTGCTCCAGAGTCCAATGGCAGTGAGCTTTACACCGCTCCAGACTAAGTTTAGCATTGACCATGATGATCTTAGGCTTGTGTGAGGCTGCTTGGCCATGGAAACCCATTTCATGAAGCTACCGACGAACAGCTCTTGTGCTGATGTTGATACTAGAGGCAGTTAGGAACTCGGTTCTGAGTGTTGCAACCAAGGACAGACGATTTTTACACATTACGTGCTTCAGCACTCAATGGTCCAATTCAGTGAGCTTGTGTGGCCTACCACTTCGCGGCTAAGCCGCTGTTGCTCCTAGACGTTTCCACTTCACAATAACGGCACTTACATTTGACTGGGGCAGCAAAAATATTACGAACTGACTTGTTGGAAAGGTGACATCCTATGATGGTGCCACGTTGAAAGTCATTGAGCTCTTCAGTAAGGTCATTCTACTGCCAATGTTTGTCCATGGAGATTGCATGGCTGTGTGCTCAATTTTATACACCTGTCACTAACGCGTGTGGCTGAAATAGCCTCCACATACTTTTGTATATATAGTGTACTTCCATCTAGAAAATAGAAGTCATGAAATGGTTTACTGGAACTCTGCAGTTCTGTGATCAATGTACCTCTCCAACCCCAAGGCTATGAATGATGGACAATAAAACTAGCATAGAGGAAAATAGTATATTGGCTCAGTATACAGTGCCTTCGCAAACCCCTTGACTTTTTCCACATTTTATTAGGTTACAGCCCTATTCTAAAATTGATTAAATAGTTGTTTTCCCCTCATCAATCTACACCACATTAAAAAAATACCACATAATGACAAAGATTCAGACCAGAGAATCTTGTTTCTCATGGTCCGAGAGTCTTTTAACTCTAAATGGGCTGTCATGTGCCTTTTTCTGAGGAGTGGCATCCGTCTGGCCACTCTACCATAAAGGCCTGATTGGTGGGGTGATGCAGAGATGGTTGTCCTTCTGGAAGATTCTCCCATCTCCACAGAGGAACTCTAGAGCTCTGATCATCAGGTTCTTAGTCACCACCCTTACCAAGGCCCTTATCTCATGATTGCTCAGTTTGGCCTGGCGGCCAGCTCTAGGAAGAGTCTTGGTGGTTCCAAACTTCTTTCATTTAAGAATGATGGAGGCCTCTGTGTTCTTGGGGACTTTCAATGCTGCAGACATTTTTTGGTACCCTTCCCCAGATCTGTGCCTCGACACATTCCTGTCTCGAAGCTCTATGGACAATTCCTTCGACCACGTGGTTTTTGCTCTGACATGCACTGTCAACTTTTTCTAAAAAACTGTTTTCTCTTTGTCATTATGGAGTATTGTGTGTAGATTGCTGAGGATTTTTGAAATGTAATCAATTTTAGAATAAGGCTGGAACGTCATTTTTTTTGTTGAAAAAGTCAAGGGGTCTGAATGCTTTCCAAAGTCACAGTATGCCCATATAAAGCCTTTTTAAAGACTATTTGCAAGTCACAACAAGGAAACGAAACATAGATAATCAATGCAATAGCGTTGGAATAAACCCCTGTGAGGCATCAATGGGTCTCATAAAAACCAGTGGTCTGACGATCTCTGGGAGTGAGTGCCCCGTCACCGTGGTTCAGGCCTGGGAAATGCAATCACATTTTAGTATTCACTTTTTTTATTTTCATGTATGCTGTGATTTACAACGTCACAGGTTGTTATTAAATGTAAATAAGTAAATAAAAAAAGGGGGGAGCCGACACTGCTGCTGATTGCCCACGGTATGCAACAAACTGCTTCAGATCTTAACTAAGAGCGGAGAACCATTCGTGTAATGGAAATAATACATCTCAGACAAAATCTAAGACGTAAATACTCTTAGACCTTATAGAGTGGGATTGGGAACCAGAAAAAAGATGAAGGTCCTTGTGGTAGAGGTGGTGATAGAAACACTAAGATTCTTAGAGAGCTCTTCAGGCCATGAGCTGGAACTATATATATCAGTAACCAAACAATGACAAAAGAACATGGGTAAACAGTAGTATTTTATCTATGTTTCCAAGTTATTTTGTTGTTCAAGAGCATAAATGTTCCTGTTATATTCAGCCATTTGTAGTATGTTTATTTTAGGCAAGTGTAAAGCATGTAGAGTTATGTTAGTGAGTTACGTCCTTCAATATAATTATACTCCGGTGAGTTCTGCCTATAACAAAATCTCTTGCATAGTTTGTTTTGTTTCGGTATGTTGCATTGAAAGTGGCTAATATTGTGTTGATTCTATAACAATTGCCACAGTAAAGGGGAATGTTGATAGTGTTAACAGAGAACTGTGGTCATCAAATTTTTCTGAGTCAAGATCACTTTCTGAATCAAAATGGAAGCCGAGATCTACCGCCCCAATTTTTTTTTTACGTGACTTAAAAAACGTAAACCTATGCAACATGAACCAATTAAAAACAGTACTGTAGCAACGAGGTTTGTTCAGTAAGCTATAGGCATAATACATTATCACAGCATATTAGCTTTGCTTGAATTGCCCTGCCAATACATTGTTGTTTGGGACATTTTTTAAAATTATATTTCAACATTTCAGGTAGGCTATATGATCACACCAGTAAAAGATCCGTTGTTGCATTACTTGAGGCACGGCTGAGTGAGTATACATTTAAATCATTTGCTTTTTATTCTACTGGGCTGTTGGTGCCTGCATCTGAAGGTCAATTTCAGCGGACTCTCAACATCCCTCCGCTCTTCCTTTCATCTACTGACGAAGACCAAAAAGGGACATCGTCTTTCAGCTGATGGAAAAACTCGAGTCGCACCGCATTATTTCTGCCTCATGCACAAATTCATGTTGTTACTCCTATGAACAGAGAAAGTGAAATATTCCTCAATATTAAAAAAAAGACCCAAACCGCTAATAATAACAACAACACAAGCCTATATATAGATACACTTTCCTACTCATTCATTACTACTGCAGTGCTTGTTGTAGCGCTGAGTGGAAATAGGAAGAAAGTGCATTTTATGGCTTATTAAAGAGTTGAATACAAAATGTTGACAGTGCTGAGTAAGAACTTAAACATGAACTCAGTCATAAAAACAGCGGCTCATTGCTGTATTCTTTGACAGTCTCTCTAGTCATGGTTTTAAACGTTTTGAAATCTCACAGTATCAACTTTACTGTAGCTTTCTTTTATGCCTGCTACGTTAATGCAGACAAGGTCATCTGAGCCTTCCGATTGGCCAGTGGCTTATAGTGCACTTGATTTGCTCTCTGGGAAGGCAGAGTTTGTACCTTCAGACTCATGAAATGGTTTAAAATGGTAAAAGTCACCTACCCGGTGCGCAGGGCAGCTGAATCGGGTGCACCTACTGCCAACAGCCAGAGACAAAAAAATAAACAAAATAGGAACAGAAATCTTTATCGTTGGGTTTTTTACAGAAATGTTTGACGATTGACTAGGAATGAATGCATTGCAGATAGCGATCGACATGTTGGTTGGTGACCACTGCTCTAAAAAGTTCTCTGTGGTCTGATATTTCTTTGCTGGGCTACTGCGCATGTGCTCAGTTTACAGGGAATATTGTTTTTTGTTTCATATCCCTATATAAAAACAGCACAAAACTTCAAATGATTGAGTGACAGGTTGGTGGAAAATCTGTATATTCGCTGTGTTGTGTTAGCACAATGGACAGAGCATATCACAGTGTGTGTATGGGGGCTATGGAAAGCCACTGGGGCACAGGGTTTACGTTAGCCGGGAATGGCTGACTTTTGGCATATAAAATAAATGAAAAGCCGATAAATAAAATTGTAGCCGGGCAAATTGTCCAGAGCAGGTCTGCTGCTGAGGAGAGAGAGAAAGCAGAGAGGAGCCTTGGCCTAGGCTACTGTTGATTGTGTAGATGGAGGGCTTTTTCATTGAAGTAAAACGGAAATGAGAGAGTATGACTACAGTGAAAAGCCTATAAGGCAGGTCTTCAGACTGCAACCATTTAGTTTTGCATTTTGCAACCCTTTTACACCTGGCTGTAGGAGTTAAAAAATGTCTTGGTTGTATCGGTGTGGGCTGCACATTCGTTTAGTATGCATTATTTTGGGAAGACGAATGCATTCACATAGGGTAATTCGCCTGTTACAAACGGCCTATCTATCCTGTAGACTCATTAACAAAACGGCCTTGCTTCAGTGTGTAGCACAGTGGAGATTGGCATGAAATCGTCACTCAATGATCTCTAAGCCTTTGCATTTGAACTTTGTTTGTTGTATAGTGTGATATAAGCAGAATTACATTTAATTACAATGTATGAACTCCCCAAAAATGTGACCCATCTCCGATTTCAACTGCCCCCTTAGTCACTTTATCTTGGTGCCGGGTCTGCATGGGATAGGTAAAGTTTATTTTAATCTAAGCTGCCAGTGGCTTCTGGTTTTCACATAGGCACTTTAGGAGCCGTGTGTGTGTGTGTGTGTGTGTGTGTGTGTTTAGGCACTTTAGGAGCCGTGTGTGTGTGTGTGTTCAGGAGCTTTAGGAGCAGTGTGTGTGTGTGTTCAGGAGCTTTAGGAGCAGTGTGTGTGTGCGTTTGCGTGTGTGCATGCAGAGGACAGTGTCTGATCGGCCCCTGTCTATTTCAGAGATAGTCATTAAGCACTGTCACTATCTGGTGCGTGACTGTTCATCTGAAGCCAGAAATGCACCTGTGTGCCAGCCTCCCGATACTCCCTGTTGTAGCTCTAGACCTGTTGTGTCCCATCAGGGGCTGGTCTTCCACCACAGCTCCCATTCCCTACCCTGCCCTCCCTACACTCTCTGATTCATAGAGCCTTACAGTTCACACTCCATTCCTCTCTTCACACTCAATAAAAAGTGCCCTTCTGCCAGAAGTAATAAACACAGAAATTATGGGAAGGGATCTGCTATGATGGCGGTGGAAAGTCACTTTCTCTATATCTTCACATCCTCCACAACCAGAGGTGCTTAATAATAATAGTGTCACTAGTCCATAGGACTAATCAGATGGTTGAGTCCGATTTTGTCGCTTTTATTCTGGTGTAAAGCTACTGTTTGAGAGTACACACAACCTACATGTGCTAAACATACAGGATCTAGTAAGAAAAAGTTTTTAAATGTGTTAAGTTATGTGATGAAAATTCCGTCCTGCATTCCTGCATGTCATGTGAGCAGCAGAAAAGACCCTTGATGTGTAAACAGTAAGTAGGCTTGCACTGCCCCCTTGTGGAAATACCATTGTCATATCATTGTTTGAAATCGAGGACCACTATTCTCTGGTGATGTTCATCATCATCATAATTATTGTCAACACCATCAACATAATTTCCATGGAAGGGACCATAGAAATCTAAAAACAAGATGCCTTTATGCAAATTACATGTTTTTTTGTGTACAGGGGCTCTTTTAAAAGTTACACTCTCCTCCACTTCTCCCTCCTGTCCATTGTCACCTCCAAAACTAAGGATTGATGAGGAATCTACCTGCATGTGTTTTGCACTGCCGGATTTCCACAAGATGAAGCTTCAGTAATAGTGGTGAATATTTGGTTTTAAATTATCTATTTCATATGGACATAGATATTTGTTGTATTGTAGCATATTTGCAGTTGTTTTTCCTCTAGTTTCTAGGGCTTTTTTAAACAATTGGAAGTGCTTAGGGAGAAAGGCCTCTTTTTCCAGCACCATCAAATGGGCTATGACAATGCATTTATTTCCATCCACAGAGCGAATTACAGCTGATGCGTGTTATTATTAGTTCAGTTTTATCTTGACCTTTCCATCAAACCACTGCCATATGCTTGAGTCCTTGGGGGATGGAAAGATATGCTGTCTACTGTAAATGGGATGATGTCATGACCACTGGTCTCACACAAGGATTCCAAAGCAATACCAGATTGAGAGAAAAAAAAGAAGAAAAGATAAACAAACCTTTGAAAACTGTATTCATCAGTCCCAAAAAATATGTCCATGTGCCCTAGAGGAAGACACTTAATCCTAATTTCTCAAGGGTCGCTGTTGATAATGGCAGATCCTGGCCGTGACCCCGACCGTGACCCCACTCGCCGAGGGTATCTTAGGGACAGATTTCCAATTAACGGTTGTATAATACACACTTGTGTAAAATAGGACAAATACAGTGGGGCAAAAAAGTCTTTAGTCAGCCACCAATTGTGCAAGTTCTCCCACTTAAAAAGATGAGAGTCCTGTAATTTTCATCATAGGTAGACTTCAACTATGACAGACAAAATGAGAGAGAAAAAAATCCAGAAAATCCTATTGTAGGGTTTTTATGAATTTACTTGCAAATTATGATGGAAAAAAAGTATTTGGTCACCTACAAACAAGCAAGATTTCTGGCTCTCACAGACCTGTAACTTCTTTTTTAACAGGCTCCTCTGTACTCCACTCGTTACCTGTATTAATGGCACCTGTTTGAACTTGTTATCAGTATAAAAGACACCTGTCCACAACCTCAAACAGTCACACTCCAAACTCCACTATGGCCAAGACCAAAGAGCTGTCAAAGGACACCAGAAACAAAATTGTAGACCTGCACCAGGCTGGGAAGACTGAATCTGCAATAGGTAAGCAGCTTGGTTTGAAGAAATCAACTGTGGGAGCAATTATTAGGAAATGGAAGACATACAAGACCACTGATAATCTCCCTCGATCTGGGGCTCCACGCAAGATCTCACCCCGTGGGGTCAAAATGATCACAAGAACAGTGAGCAAAAATCCCAGAACCACACGGTGGGACCTAGTGAATGACCTGCAGAGAGCTGGGACCAAAGTAACAAAGCATACCATCAGTAACACACTACACCGCCAGGGACTCAAATCCTGCAGTGCCAGACGTGTCCCCGCTTAAGCCAGTACATGTCCAGGCCCGTCTGAAGTTTGCTAGAGAGCATTTGGATGATCCAGAAGAAGGTTGGGAGAATGTCATATGGTCAGATGAAACCAAAATATAACTTTTTGGTAAAAACTCAACTCGTCATGTTTGGAGGACAAAGAATGCTGAGTTGCATCCAAAGAACACCATACCTACTGTGAAGCATGGGGGTGGAAACATCATGCTTTGGGGCTGTTTTTCTGCAAAGGGACCAGGACGACTGATCCGTGTAAAGGAAAGAATAAATGGGGCCATGTATCGTGAGATTTTGAGTGAAAACCTCCTTCCATCAGCAAGCGCATTGAAGATGAAACGTGGCTGGGTCTTTCAGCATGACAATGGTCCCAAACACAGCGCCCGGGCAACGAAGGAGTGGCTTCGTAAGAAGCATTTCAAGGTCCTGGAGTGGCCTAGCCAGTCTCCAGATCTCAACATCTCCAATCTTTGGAGGGAGTTGAAAGTCCATGTTGCCCAGCAACAGCCCCAAAACATCACTGCTCTAGAGGAGATCTGCATGGAGGAATGGGCCAAAATACCAGCAAGTGTGTGAAAACCTTGTGAAGACTTACAGAAAACGTTTGACCTCTGTCATTGCCAACAAAGGGTATATAACAAAGTATTGACATACATTTTTGTTATTGACCAAATACTTATTTTCCACCATAATTTGCTAATAAATTCATTAAAAATCCTACAATGTGATTTTCTGGATTTTTTCCCTTCTCATTTTGTCTGTCATAGTTGAAGTGTACCAATGATGAAAATTACAGGCCTCTCATCTTTTTAAGTGGGAGAACTTGCACAATTGGTGGCTGACTAAATACTTTTTTTGCCCCACTGTATAAGCACCCACTAAATTATTCTTATAAAATATCCAACCTGAAATGCATTCAACCCTCACCAACTGGGGTCAATACAATTGAAATTATTGCTTGGAACAGACCCACTAAAAAAAATACAAATTAATGTTCCCCTCTGCAATAAATTGCAATAACAGTAATTGAATAAATCTACCAGAAATTAGTCTGATGAACTTCTTTTTTTTTAAATGCATCATTTGTGGCAATGGTAGAGTATGACACGTGAAACAGCATTCCCTCTGTGGCATGTTAAAAAGTCATCTGAAAGGTTTGACGGTGGATGACTTCAGTCATGTATCTATTCTGAAACAATACAGTATATTACAGTTCCATATAACCTTGGGCGGGATGAGGCAGAAGTCACTATGAATTACAGCAGTTCCAGGTCGGCAGTTTATAATAATCAACTTGTCACCCAACCTCCATTTCCCAAGAATCATGGGTTTCCCCTTCCCTCCATCTCTATACTGGAGTCTCGGATGCACAGTGAACGATGCAGGCAATGCCATCCCACATTACACATCAGCAATGCTATGACGCGCAGTGAACCACCATCCACAGAGAATCACTGATGAGAGCATCTGTGTATTGGGATGTTGATGAAAATGTGATTACACAAGGCCAAGTGAGAATACAGCACATAATATTCACTTCAGTTATCTGCCAAGTCCAACCTCAGTACCTTTTAACCATGCATTTGTTTGTATTTCTGAGATGAGGAATCCTTGTATCTCTGGAGAACTATGCCTCGACATAGAGGAATAACATAGAACATTTGAGAATGATTGAGGCTGTAACGAGGATGATTGTGATAGTGATTAGGATGACAGTCAAAGCATTTAGATTGGCAGATTTCAAGTCAGCTCTAGAGGCATTACATCTCATTTATAGGCCTTAATACTGTCTACACCATCTGCCATGCATGACGCCTTGTGCTTGTAACTGATTTTTGGTTGGTATTACTGCTAACAGGGCCCCCTACAGTTCCTCTCACAATGCAACTCTTTCACCTCACTAAAGGCTATTTCAACATCGTGAGGTATCATTGAATAAGACCATAATGAAGATATGTCTCTCAGGAAATTGCTTTCCCTCTGCTCATGTGAATGCAGCAGCACCATGACAGAGAGAATACTGAACCACTCCAGCAGATGGGCAGAGCTGTTCCTATAGCAACTCTCAGAGACGGTCAGATCTTTTCAAAGCATCAAAAAAATAAAATCTCTCCATCATTTCTATTGTACACACAAAACCAGGCCGTTGAGAGCCGTTGGAAGTTTGCAGAACTATTCCTGCACTAAAAATCAAATGTATGTAGATGTTTGAAATATGACTCTGAAAGCCAGTCATTTTTAAATGACTGCTCACCCAATTTGAGCTGCATACATCTGCATGTGAATGTGGTGTAGCCTAGATTTGGAACTGGTATGGCTTCTATTCAACTGACACAAATACTGTAGACAGTGAGTCATCAACAAAAAAAACGTGAGACTGGGGGTGTGGGGGGGGGGTTTAATCCCTCAAACAGAAACCATACAAGCATGACAAGGCACACGATGACTAAGCAACTGACTACTAAATAAGCTAAAATTAATACACCAAAATACAGATGTAAAATCACATAAGAAACATAATTTAGCTAACAATGCCGTATTAACCAAACAGATATCCTACCTCTTCCACCACCCCTCCTTCATATGAAATAGTTCATTACAAATTGCCCCTACTAATGCCATTCTATCAGAATGAGAACCAACACATTCTGAGGTTATCCGACCAAAAGCCTCACATAGAACTCAAACTCTGCAGGAGCTGAGTGGGTAAATGTTTTGGAATAGAAATACAGTGCATTCGGAAAGAATTCCCACTCCTTGAATTTTTACACATTTTGTTACGTTACAGCCTTATTATAACATTTATGAAATTGTTTTTTTTGCTTCATCAATCTACACACAATACCCCATAGTGACAAAGCAAAAAACTGTTTAGACATTTTAGCAAATAAAAAGCTGAAATTTAAGTACTTTTTTGGTTACTGTATGACCCTTTATATATCTAGTGGCATGAGATTACTATGTTTACGATGTGTTATTTACTAGTTTTGATGATATCTTCACTATTATTCTACCAAGTAGAAAATAGTCAAAATAAAGAAAAACTCTAGAATGAGAAGGTATGTGCAAACTTTTGACCGGTACTCTAAGTATTCAGACCCTTCACTCAGTACTTTGTTGAAGCACCTTCTGCAGCGACTACAGCCTAGAATCTTCTTGGGTATGACACTACAAGCTTGGCACATCTGTATTTGGGGAGTTTATCCCATTCTTCTCTGCAGAACCTCTTAAGCTCTGCCAGGTTGGATGGGGGCGTCGCTGCATAGCTATTTTCAGGTCTCTCCAGAGATGTTCGATCGGGTTCAATTTCAAGCTTTGGCTGGGCCACTCAAAGACATTCAGAGACTTGCCCAAAGCCACTCCTGCGTTGTCTTGGCTGTGTACTTAGGGTCATTGACGTGTTGGAAGTTGAATCTTCGCCCCAGTTTGAGGTCCTGAGTGCTCCGGAGCAAGTTTTCATCAAGGATCAGTTAACAAATTCTTATTTTACAATGACGGCCTACCCCAGCCAACCCCCCACCTAACCCGGACGACACTGGGCCAATTGTGCGCCTCCATACTTTGCCCTGTTCATCTTTCCCTCTGTCCTGACTAGTCTCCCAGTCCCCTGCCGCTGAAAAACATCCCCACAGCATGATGCTGCCACCACCATACTTCACCGTAGGGATGGTGCCAGGTTTCCTCCAGACATGACGCTAGGCATTCAGGACAAAGAGTTCAATCTTGGTTTCATCAGACCAGAGAATCTTGGTTCTCAGGGTCTGAGATACTTTAGGCAAATCCCAAGCAGGCTGTCATGTGCATTTTACTGAGGAGTGGCTTCCATCGGGCCACTCTACCATAAAGACCTGATTGTGTAGTGCTGCAGTGATGGTTGTCCTTCTGGAAGATTCTCCAAACACCACAGAGGAACTCTAGAACTCTGTCAGAACGACCATCGGGATCTTGGTCACCTCCCTGATGAAGGTCCTTCTCCCCCGATTGCACAGTTTGGCAGGGAGGCCAGCTCTAGGAAGAGCCATGGTGGTGGCAAACTTTTTCCATTGAAGAAGGATGGAGGCCACACTGTGTTCTTGGGGACCTTCAATGCTGCAGACATTTTATGTTATTCCCCAGATCTGTGCCTCGACCCAACCCTGTCTTACATTAGGTTTCTACGGTGTATTCCTTCTACCTCATGGCTTGGTTTTTGCACTGTATATAAACAGGTGTGTGCCTTTCCAAATCATGTTCAATCAATTGAAATTTACCACAGGTGGACTCCACGTTGTAGAAACATCAAGGATGATCAATGGAAAAAGGTTGCACCTGAGCTCAATTTCAAGACTCATAGTAAAGGGTTTGAATACTTACATAAATAAGGTATTTCTGTTTTTATTTGTAATACATTTGCTAACATCTCTAAAAACCTGTTTTCACTGTCATTATGGGGTATTGGGTGTATATTGAGGAAAAATATTTATTTAATACATTTTAGAATAAGGTTATAACATAACAAAATGTGGAAAAAGTGGTCTGAATACTTCCCAAATGCACTGTACATTTCCATAAACTCATGAAAACATTCATAACTACAAGTAATCAGAGAGTGAATGAGTCATCTCCTTTGACACCTAAGAGCACAAATAAAGAAGCATGAAACATTTAAAAAAATAATTTAATAAGCAAATACCTGGATATGAGCAAATCACATGGGGACATCCTTTCATAACATAAATATAAGTTGATGAAAATTTAAAAAAACACATCCAATACTCAGTGCCAAGGAAAAAACATGTGACAATGTCTCAAAAATACAGTAGTGTTTATTAGTAAACAGAACATGACCTAACAGGAAACAGCGGCATTGGGAAGCAAAGACAAGCGTTCAGAGCAAAAAACTTTGTTACGATGGAGAAAGATTCAGGTAGATGGTGGTTAAAATTCCACGCTCACAGATCACTTAACCATGATGAGATTACCTTAGTCACTTGTCCTCGTGTGAGAAGATTTACGGCACTGCAAAAACAGAAGTATTTTCCTTACCTTTCTCTCTCACATGGTTGCCAGCTCCTGAGTTAGTCTCTCCTTCTCCAGCTGCAGCTCAATGATGCTCTTTCTGTTCTGCTCCAAACAGTCCTCCAGCCACTGCAGCAGGGAACCACTCACAGCAGACATCTGACTGCACAGGTTCTTAGTGAACACTGAAACACACACACACACGTCAGGTGGAGAAAGCAGTCCAGACACATGCACCATCTGTGATATTAATGTGCATGCTGATACAATCAAATATCAGTTGTCAACAAATACATGACACCAACCTGAGCCATTGTGTATCTTCGTGATCGGATCCAGGTGAGTTAAGCTGAAGGAATGAAATACTACAATTATTCCATTAACAATGAGCAATACACAATGAGCTTCCCTGTGTCCTGTGTGTGCAGCAAGACAATTTTGTATATTATGGTAGACAAAGGGGAAATGTGTTCAGCGTGGCAGAGGCAATTGCAGGGGGGCTCAAAACACACCAAAAAGAGGTACCAGGGAGCTCCTCCCTCACTGGCTTCACCCGCTCATGTGACGGGCAATAGCCTGGTACAACCCAGGCCAGTTTAATCAAATACATTCAATGCATCACTAGTTTCAATCAAGACTCCACCGCTTTTATTGTCTTCCTGAGAACTTCCACAGGCTTTCGAACAAAACGTTAGAAGCCTGGGGTGCATTCAGTACGACAGAACAGTGTTGAAGGTTAAATTCAATGGAACTGTACTAAACAACCAGTTGATGAATGACGTGATTATGGTGTCCCAGAGGGCAATTATGCATAGCGTGCTGCAGGAGTTTTGCGATCTCAAAATGGTCACCACCATATTGATCAGGCCACAGCGCGCCACAGCCACCAAACGTACCTGTTGAAGAACGATGTGTACCGTTGTGCATTTCCTGGAAACCCGACATTGAATTCTACGTCCGTCAGAAATGTGCGTTTGACACAGTAAATCTTCCGCTCACGAATGTTGAAAAAAACAACAACATTTTGACAGACTTTACCGGTTGTCCGTACGGTCGGTCCTTTTGGAGGTAGTAATGTGAGACATATCTACAGTAAAGTATAATCAAATCAAACTTTGTCACACCTTACTGTGAAATGCTTACTTAACCAACAGTGCAGTTCAAGAAAGAGTTAAGAAAATATTTACCAAATAAACTAAAGTAAAAAAAATGATAAAAAGTGACAAAATAAAAACGAGGCTATATACAGGGTGTACGGGGTAATTGTGCGGGGATATCAACTTTTCAAAGCCCTGGTAGTGCTTTCAGATCTCTAGCAACTGAAGCATGTGCACAACAACCATGTCAACGCGCGCACGAGCTCAGAAATGATGGATGTGTCTCGTGCATGTAGTCTTTTCTTGTGCACATGCTGCAGGTGACAGAAATCCGAACGCACTACCAGCGCTTTGAAAAGTTGATGCAATTATACTCTCCTGTGGATACATTGTCTCACATTCCTACCGCCAATATGACCAACCGCACAGACAACTGGTAAAGTACATTAAAATATAACTTTATTCTACATTCTGACTTGTAGAGGTTGCGAGAAGAAACTTTCCTGATTCAAACGCTCATTTCTGCCCAACGTAGAATTCAATGTGATTTAACATTAGGTTTCCATGCAACATTTTGGCAAAACGTATCGTTCAGTACAGTCACAACAAAGCAAACATTGAACCAAAATAAACGCACGCCCTGGGCTTGCGAGGCTACATACCTGTGAATCTTTCTGTAGGTATCCTGCTCTTCCTGGCAGAGGATTCTTGGGAGCTCCACTGCTGATTCAAGGCACACTTTCCCAATGGCCTCATGCGGGACCACATGAATTGGGATCTCGATTCTCTCGTACCTTTACCAACACAGGTCAGGTATGCAATTCAGTATTTGTGCCGATATTGTCAAATGGCTTCTTTTTTGTGGACAACTGCTCTGAGAAGGACTGAATCAACTGAATATTCCTCTAATTAGTAGGCATGGGGGAGAAAAGATAACGAGAATCTAATAACACCTCATTTTGTTTAACAGAGAGTTGGATAGGGTATTAGTTTCACTGCAAACAGTGGTTTCCAAACAGGGGCACACTTACTCAGAGCCTTTCTGGGCTTGTACAGACTGGAAGCAGGTGTAGAGAACTCGACCAGTCTAAGAGAAAATGATAATGGAATTCATTCAATTCCCCTTTGTATATCAAAATGACTTTCTATATTTCAAATTGCTGTAATTTAAACCCTACTTTTGTGTTCTTATCCTCAATGAAACAGGAGAATATCAGCCCAACAAAGCCCTGGTCCATCATTTGGTACATGGCCTGTGTCCTTACATCTGTTGTAGAAAATGAATGATGCAGACACACCAACTGAAACAGTTTGCCATGACAGTGAAAACTAAAGTTGTGGAACTGATGTGGTAGAGGGGTGCTCTGGTTCTTACCCACATGTGATGGCCACACAGTGATGTGGGGGTGAGAGTGGTACCAACCAACTACACGCATCGGCCGTCCAGTCATATCAGCCAACCTGTAGCTCATACTAAGGAAACGGATTACCAAAAATAATACAATGGCTGTGTCCCCAGGAATCCTACGAAACCTCCACCAGTCACACTGACATCCATGACACTGACTTTGTCACACTGATCTCCTGCAAGACACCACCAGAAGACAGAGATTTGTTTTTTCATGAATGAGACATGTTGCACAAAGGATAACTCAGCTTCGGTAGCAGCTGAAGATAGCTGCTCAGGCGAGATTTCCACGCGATCCTTCCTCTTGTCTGAGCCTCGCAGAATAATAACAGAGTGAATGTGGACGATGCGGTTGGTGTCCACCTGTGTAAACAAACCAGGTGACTTAGAAAGCAGAATACTTAGTAGGGTTGTTAGCGAATCAATGAAGTGTCACTATACCAATGCATGTAGTCTGATTAATCAGGCTGGAATACACAATTAAATTGTACATACCAAGTGTGTATTACAGCCGGATTAATCATACTAGAATGCATGTAACGTTTTCTATTTATCGCGCTAGTAACACAAGCATTTCGCTGCATCTGCTAAAACACCTGCTCAACGTGTACGCGACCAATAAACTGATTGATAAAGTTATATAGCTAAATTGCTAGTAAACGTAACTTTACCTCTCCGATGCAGAGTCCCATGACTTCCTCCTTCTCGGTACTTAATGCATGATTCATGCAAACCAAAAATGCATCTGATTCGAGGTGAACTGCGCTCACTGCCATGTTATAGGACTAGCTAGCTATTTATCGAACTCCACAAACTAGAGTTAACTATCTACTTCCTTATCAAAGCGTGTGTTACATCAATAACAGTACGGTTTTGCAAGGAGGCGGATTATTCCATGGGTGAATCTCAAGTGTCATTCTTCGCGTCCTCTCTCCTTCAAACCTATTGGAAGAGACGATCATAGGGGCGGGACCAGTAGATTTCTCATCCAATGGGTTTTGAAAAGGAGGCGAGGAGAGAGGACGCGAGAATGCTGCAATCGAGATCCCCCCATGTGGTCCTAGCTACATAAGTGTGCCAAAGTATTTGACCTCTTAGCCCTCAAAATCTTACACTTTTTATACAGTCGTGCGTTTTCCACAAACATAAAATACATTTATAGACATCACAAAATAATCTTGTTATAATTATCTGCAGTTTAATCAGCAAAGTCCATAGGGCAGCCAATCCAGTCGGACGACATTTGGTAAACACCCGGGATTCCGGGGACGTTTGTATCGCTCTTGAAGAACGAACAGGTATACAATCATGACAGTTCAGTATCGTAGGCTAATTGCAATATGTACAGGTGGTTAATCGTTTATGCTGATTGTCCAAGTAATCAAACATGTCTGTGTTTTCTTGATAGTGGTAAAATGCCACAGAAAGATCCTTGTCAGAAGCAAGCATGCGCAATTCAGAAGTGTTTACAAGGTGAGGGTTTTCCACAACATAATCTATTTCTGATTTCTAACGTGAATAGCTTTTGATATCTGATTGGGTTTCTTGTAATTACACGCACTTAGCCCACTGTCTTTGTCTTCCAGCAAACAAGTACATAGAGAGCAGGTGCGAGGATGTAATAAGAGCTATGCGTATGTGCTGTGAGCACGCAGGCGAGAACTCCATCTGCTGCTCAGGGTTCGCCAGGGAACAAAGGTCTACAGAGCCTAAAATTCCTGGTGCATCCTGACCTGATTGTGGACACTGGACAACGGTCTTATTTGTAAATTGTACATAATGACAATGCTTCAAATGTAATAAAGTTGCTTATGACAGTAAATGATCCTACGGGGATGAAGTCCAGTGTTGTTCAAGTACTGTAGCCAGGGATACAACTTCCGGGGGGGGGGGGGGGGGCTGATTGGCTGGCAGTGGTGGTATATTTAAGCAATAAGGCACCTTGGGGGTTTGTGGTATATGGCCAATATACCATGGCTAAGGGCTGTTCTTAGGCACGACACGGATTATAATAGCCTTGTTGCTATTATAAACTGGTTAGTAACGTAATTAGAGCAGTAAAAAATGTTTTGTCATACCTGTGATATACTGTCTGATATACCACGGCTGTCAGCCAATCAGCATTCAGGGCTCGAGCCACCCAGTTAATAACAGACTATACCACGGGTATGACAACATTTATTTGTACTGCTCTAATTGAATTGGCAACCAGTTTATAATAGCAATAAGCCACTTTGGGGGTTTGTGGTAAATGGTAAATGGCCAATTTACCACAGCTAAGGTCTGTATCCAGGCACTCTGCTTTGCGTCGTGCTTACCACACCCCCTTGTGCCTTATTGCTTAAATATATTCCCAGTGCTGAGCTAGTAGTGTAACTGACATTTTACGTTTGCTAATGTTTCACCCCCTCTCAAATTAAGGGAATGAAAAACTAGCAGCTCGCTAGTAGCTAAGTACCAGTCAGTTCAGCTCTAGCTAGCCTCTAGCTAGCTGTCAGGTAGCAGTATCTTAACAGCTGTCGTGTGTATGGAAATGTCTTGTAGCCTTTTTTATCACGTTTCAACAGAAGTACATTTGATGTACCACTATCTAGCAGAGCTAGCCAAAAGAGCTAACGTTAGCTAGCTAGCTCATTAACTTTAGCGATTATTTTTGCCTCAATCACACGACCTGAATTAAACGATGAAACCAGTGGCCAAACGAATGAAGACTGATATTCTGACGTTTTTTTCAGCTCAATGTGAGTTCTTAGTCAGTATACCACTGTAAGGTTATTGATCTATCGGTTTCCCTAGCTAATTCCCTACTTTTTACTGACACGGTGTAAACATCTTTAGAGTCTTCACTGTCATGGTGCAGTCAGTACACAACTCATGTCTTAGCGGGATCAGTTGGTGACAGATGTCCCTGCAGGGTCAGACAGCCAGAGAAGACTAATTTACGGAGGAGTTTAGGGAAATTTTGCTGTATATTATAATCAATGAATGGATGCAAAGTTACATCTTGAGTTGATAGGTAGGCTAGTCTGGGATCTGTGTTAATTTCAATTGTTGAACCATTGATTCTATTCATGTATAATATAAATGTTCACCAATGCAATTCTTTGTCATGCCTCATCTGAGCAGCATCAGATGGTGATAGGGGTCTCATCAGGGTCAGGCAGCCAGGGAAGACCAGTCTGATGGAGCGGAGGTGACTTTTTGCAGATACAACACTATTTTCTCTGCCGCAAACACTAAAGAATGAAGCTTCAAAGATTGAAACTATTTTAAGTCCGTCTGACAAACCAATAAAGCGTCAATAAGAGGCTTTTCCCGATGACACAGAACTTGTCATACAGAAATGTGAGGAAGACCTGGGAGACACTTAATGATGAATGGATACAGATATGTTAGAATGCCCAGTCATGTTCATATAATCTCAGACATAAATGATTGCAGTTTAGGACAATCCATAGAATGTACTATATGCCAGTGAAAATGAATATCATGCACTCAGAAATGTAATTATTCTGCTGGAGGTGTAACACAAAAGGGGACATATTTGCATATGTTATGTTCTTGTGAAGGCTTGCTGAATTCTGCCAAAGAATATGTTCTATCTCAACATGTCTATAGATTCTCCCTGTTTTTGTTTGCTTGGAAATGTTGATACTGGAGACCTCAGAAAAAAAGTGTAACCTAGCATTTACAGTGGCTAAGAAATGCATTACCATTAATTGGAAGGTTGGTTATCCTCCCACAATGGATGGAAGAAATGTCAAGTTATGTAGATAATCTTGTAATTAATCAAATCTATTTAAGGGTATACTATACTGTGCAACTTTCATAACGTCTGGATGCCTTATGGAAAACAGTACGACAAAAGGAGTCTTTATAGAAAACATGCCCATGTCAGGGGAGATACCTATTTAGGCGCTGCTGGGCTGCTCAAACCTGGCCCTGGGTGTCTGCCGTACTATTGGTTAGCACTTTGGCCAAACACCTGAAACCAATAATGAATGTTTCACTAATATCCTCAAGCTGAGTAGGGTGTGTTGGGTTGGGGTGCTGCAGGGTCGTGGACCCCTAGGGACAGGGTGACCCAGCTAAATTGTGTGCAAGTAAAAAAAGCTCGAGTACTATTAGGCCTATGAATTATATGGAGGGTGTACTGTTTGTGTTAATGTGTAGCTGTTTTTATAAAACTGGTTTTCCAAACCTTTCCTTGAGACAAAACAACAAAAAGATGGGAAGGAAGTGTTGGGGAGAGTTTAGTTATTGATTAGACTGGTGGGTGTCGGACATGCAGATGGCTCAGGCTGGCTGGCTGAGATTTGATCATCAAAAGGCCTTGTGCTTTATTTGGAAGAGTTCATTTGTTAGGCTACTGATTACTGATCTAGTTCAGTCTTATCAATCACTTAAACATATTTAATGATCTCTTACTTTGCTTATTTTATGTTCCAAATAGTGATGATGAATGGCCATATTAAATTGTGTAGAAATGCAGGAAATTAGCTTCAGATGCCCCCCAAAAATGGGAGGGCCCCCAGACCCTCCACCAAGTTGTCCCCCCCACTTCTAAAACAAAGTTGCACACCTTACTATAGCTGTATTTTCAGTGAAACGATGGCAAACAAAATCATTCTAAAAAGACAGTTCACTTTTTTATTACTTCTCCCAGAATTATACATTTTGTTTGTAACAAAATATAGAATTTTAAACAGTGAAAAAAATACTATGAAGCTTTTGAACAGCACATTTTATACTTTGCTAAGTAATTGGGTAAGGGTTGCATTGAGGAGGATAAACATTGGAGAAATAATTGTAGCAAACTTGCATTCCTATCAGTGCATTACCTCATCACATGTTCTCTACCAAAGGCTTATTGATATGTTCCATGTATTACAGTACATTCCATAATTGTCCTTAGTCATTTGTAAATACACTGGACTCTTGTATGCTCTTGTATGCAGCTTTTGATAATGCAACTTTAAATCAACACAATCTGTACTTGGAAACAAATCTGACTCAGTCCTCAGTCTCAAGCAGGGATTTAGAAAGCCAGATATGTCCAGTCTGGCTTTCTAACTCCCTGCTCTCAAGTAAGAACTTGACACGCATCCTCATCCACTGGTAAATAAGTCACTACTATTTGGGATGATTAACATGCACATACCATGATTGTCCTTGAAATACACTTTGGAAATTTAGGTAAGAAAATATGTCTAATACCATTCAAACTTGTGTTACTGCAGCCTCTTAGTCCCCTTGTACAGTACTTACTCACACATGTATTTCTGTTTGTAACTGAGGCCCTTTGGTTTGAAGGAACATAAACACACATACAACCTTGATCTTAACAATTTAGAAAATGAAGGATATTACTAAACAAATCCCAAATTAGGGAAAACAAGTTAAAAGGGCTTTGCTCCAGTTCCATCTGACAGAATGCATTTACATGTATCCAGGTAGACATATTTTGGTAGATTTCAAACCATATCTCAAATAAGTACTGTATTATACCAGAATAATACATAGGAAAATGTAATAATAAATTAAATAGGTCATGCATAAGCCTCAATGATAAACATAGTATTTTAAATGGCTGTGTTTTCAATTGGACACATTCTCATGAGCCCATCAACACACATCAAGCCTATGAGTTACAGTTTGACATATATTATTGATATGTAGTCTACTTGAATATCTAGATAGCTGGTTAGGTTTAAGCTTTTTTTCAGCCTTGTATTTGACACAATATTAAATAAAGAGATGAATTTGTAGATTTAGGAGGCCAAGCCCAGCAGAAATCCCCCAGCAAAACCTCCTGTGAGGACAATATTCTTCTTCACAAATGTCTGCACCTGGTAAAAAGAAAAACACCAATGCATGGTTACATTTAGCAGAGTATTGATAAGCATTGGTCTTAGTATGGAAGCCCGTTCCTTATGAGCCCAAGCCCGAAATGACAAAACGTTAAAGTTATGAGTGTGCCATTATATAACACATAGCCTACCACATATTACGCATGGCAGCAAAACAAAACTGATTTAAGATGTCTTTAGTACATAATTGGTCTAGCTTATACTCTAAAATTAAACAGATTTGAGTAGTCACCTTTGGGTGTGGACTATATTATTATGCATATTGGATGGACTGGTTACCTTATGTGACGCTCCAAAATGTCTATCCATGAGTCTGGGAGAGAACGTATAGCCCTAAGCGATGCACTTGATTCATTGATTTTGCAGTGCGACTTAGTTAGCCAAGAATTAGTGAATTTGCATTTGATTTTGATAGCCTACTAAAGGGATTTTTTAAATTTATTTTAAGAATTAATTGATTGACACATTACCTTCAGCTATACAGAATATCTCACCAACATGCATTTCCATCTGCTCTCCTTTATTCCTTTCTTGAGTGCGCAGAAGGGCTGTCAACAGTGTAGTGAAATATGTTTCCTTGTGTAAACATGTCACTATTGATGTTCCCGAACAGATTTCACTTGCCCTAATTAAGCACTGGGTAGCTGCAGGAACAGGGTTGGAGAGCCCATGGCATACAGAGTTTGGGGCAGAATATCACCTGTCCGGCAGCTAGAGCATGCTCCTCAAACAGTGGTTGGTTTATGCATGGAGTGAAACTAGTGTTCTTATATTTACTCAACTGCTCATATTAAGAACATGCGCCACTGTAAAACCGATGTAGCCTACAAAGCAGACCCACTGGAAAGCGCACAACGCCTTCATTTGCAATTTGTGTGCATACAGAGATGACATGTCACTTTCCCCCTGCCCATTTGATAATGGACCATTCTAAATCTAAACTAATTTGACATATTAGTAATGACAAGATTAAATTGAGAATAGTCTGATGGGTGAAAATATGATCACTTGATGAGAGGACAGCTGTGCAGCATAAGGTTTGTATCATTACTAAAGTTGCTAAATCTTGCATATAGGACCCGTTTCAAATTACCATTTTTACGCTCAACATAGCCACACCATGAGCACTCGCTCTGTAATGAGAAAAATATCCTCAAATTCAATTTACTATAAAATCTGAAAATGGCACAGGACTTAAGCATATCTGGTCAGTCAAATTAACAAGCCTACAGCATGGAGCATAGCCAGATAACATGGGCCTACAGTAGGCCAACTCATATTCTGTTCTTCTGAATGACATTTTCTTCATAGTGTAACTACCCTGGGTTTATAAGCGCGGAAATCGAACCTGCCGCATGCTTTTGCGGCACAGTAGATAGCGCGCCGGACCTCGGGCTCGAAGGTCGAGGGTTCGAGACCTGCTCCCTGCCGTTTCATTACATTGGTGTCAGAAGTGATTGGACCTTGCATCCACAACAGTGCGTGTGCTTGGCCGGTGAGCGCGTTCCTGTAAGACGTAGAGTCACAAGCTAGCGCGAGGACACGCTCTTTGAAAGGAGGGATTAGTGTAACGACCCTGGGTTTATTAGCGTGGAAATCGACCCTGCCGCATGAGCATGCTTTTGCGGCACAGTCGATAGCGCGCAGGACCTCTGGGTCGAGGGTTCGAGACCTGCTCCCTGCTGTTTCATTACAATATCATAAATGTTTTAGACCTGACTAAAATAAACAGATTTACTGTGGTGTATATTAAATTGATTTATTAGACTTTTCTAAATGTAGCGGTTCCAAAGGCGTGCATCAGGGACTGTATGCGTGGAGGATAAACTGTACCTTGATACTAGCAGTCTTTTGCATGACAATAACCATCAGACAAAATGTCATTTGTTTCGGGGAACACAAACTCAGGCTTCTTTAAAACTTAACTAAGTTGAACTCGCACCTCAGCTGATGTGAAGTGTAGCCCTCCCCATCTCTCAAGCTCCACTGGAACACTGGCCCAGCCACTCCTAAATAGCACCTGGGCCAACACAGGTGAAACACCTTCCCACTAACGAGATGGCAACCAGCACAGGTGTAACACATACTGACTGACAAGGTGACAAATCGGTGTGCCCTATGTGCTAAAAAGCTATACGTGCGAAAGTACAACCTCAAAACATAAATGAAAAAACCAAAGCATGTAACAACTTTAAAGGATAACCATATCTGTGTCCTATAGTCAACGTGCAAGCTTTGATATTAATGAATTGGAGAGTTTTGTTGATGTGAGTTGATGACTTACTATCTCATAATTAGGGTTATTACTTTTTTCCTCGAGAAATTAAATATGTTTTGTTTGCTTGCCACGATACAAGTATTGCGATATGAAGTATCGTGGCAAGGAAACAAAACATTCAATTTCTCTAAGAAAAAAGTCAAAATGTTAGAAACAAACAGCATTATGTTGTCACCAAGAGTCACATGTTTATTTTGCAAACTATAGCACCGACATTTTAAAATAAAGTAGGACCATAGAGTTAGTCTAATTCCTGTTTTCTTTGTGTCACGACACTGGTATCATGACAATCCTACTTATAATGACTTACTATCTCACAACTCAAGTCAGATGTTCTTTTTTGGGTGGCAGGAATGGGCTTCCATATATTTGACTTTGTTCTCTTTTATACTCTGGAGTAAAAAGGTGTGGATAGCTTCAACATCATACCATTAGTCATGAGCATATTTGAAATGCTAAAATCACAACACCAAAGAGAGAAAACATCCACCATTTTATAGTAGACCATGATGACCCCTTACCTCATCCACTTTTGTCCTGACTTCCTTACTGGGCTTTTCTGTATTCAACTTCAGCTGCTTCTTGGCCTTGTTTACATCACGCTCCACTCTCTTCCAGTCCACTTTTATGTACCCTGTGTGGTTGGCAATCTAGAAGGAAATTAATCACACACCAATAATGGCAATGTGACTGGGGTTGAGCCATAACACACTTCCATGTGTCCTAATGTGAAAAATGAGTGTCAAATATGTGTTAAATGTAGGTAAATAAGTCGGTCAGGTGTTGTTTAGAACTATGGATTTTCAAACACAAAATAAATTAATGCAGAGCATAAGAAGTCACACCTTACCTGAAGCAAAAAGAAGCCTCCACCCACTGCTGAAGCCGCCAGCTTTCCAACTTTCTGGAACAAATACCCAGCACACCTAAGAGCAAAAAGAGCTATTAAACAGAGACCTGCCAATTCATAAATGGTTCAAATTGTAGAACACCACAGCAAATTCACATGGCTTATCCATTTATTATTTATTCATATTACACAATCAGGACTGATTGGCTCACCAGCCAGACACTCCACCAATGGCAAGCTGGGTGGCAACATCATACTTCTCTGCTACTGGCCCAGAGTTCTTGCCAAAAATTTTGTTCCACCATCTCTGTTTCTTGGCATAGTCTACCACCTCTTCACTCTTATCTAGAAGATACTCTACCACCTCCTCACTCTTATCTAGAAGAACAAATCACACAACAACAAAAAAAGAGTCAGACCCACCACCATGTAACTGTATCTAGTTGTAATTTGATATAGCCAATTATTACATTGATTTCAAAGTCATACGCTTGATCGTCCTTGGCTCGTCCAAGTGTGCATCTTATGCTGTGTCTGATGCCAGAAAGTAGACTACATTGACCTTTACAAATCCAGGCTTCTGGACACTTGAAAATAGAGGCCTAAAATAGACCAGCCTAGAGAAACCAGATGGCCATCAATTTCACTTTGTCAGACAAACTTGTGATCAGCTCAGCAGTCGAGAGATTTGGTCTGTCTCAAGATCAAACACACTGACCTGGCAGACACAATCCTTTTTGATGCATACCATTGATAGTGAAACACTTTTGTTTCATTTTATGGAATTGGCCGTTTGTTTTAAGGTCAGTGCTATCCAGGATCCTTGTGACATCTCTACCCTAAAAGCCCATTTATGCTTGATCTGAAAATGTGGTCGGAGGCTCCGTATGGAGGATGTGACGCAATTGCGGCGCCTTCGGAGGCATGCAAAGACCAAAGGATCATCGATGCTTGGCTGTCATTTAACAAATAAATATAATTGTAAAAAATTGCCTGCGCTACAGACAGCGATACCGGTCTGCTAATACAGGACTAGTAAAGGCCCAGTGCACAACTTTATAAAATATATAAATAAGGCCTCCCGAGTGGCGTAGCGGACTAAGGCTCTGCAGAGCAGTGCTTGAGGCATCACTACAGACCTGGGATTGATCCCAGGCTGTGTCACAACAGGCTGTGACCGGGAGTCTCATAGGGCGGAGCACAATTGGCTCAGCATCGTCCGGGTTAGGGAAGGGTTTGGCCAGGGGCTTTACTTGACTCATAGCGCTCTAGTGCCTCCTTGTGGCAGGCCGGGCACCTGCAAGATGACTTTGGTCGTTAGTTGAACAGTGTTTCCTCCGACACGTTGGTGCAGCTAGTTTCCCGGGTTAAGCGGGCGGGTGTTAAGAAGCAGGTCATGATTTGGAGGACGCATGACTCGACCTGCACCACTCCCGAGCCCGTTGGGGAGTAGAAGCAATGAGACAAGATCGTAATTGGATCGCAATTGGGTATCACAAAATTGTGGAGGAAAAAGTGGGTAAAATACAACATATATATATATATATACATACACATACATACATACATACATACATACACACACAGTACCAGTCAAAAGTTTGGACACAACGACTCATTCCAGGGATTTTATTTTTACGTTCTACATTGTAGAATCATATTTAAGACATCAAAACTATGAAATAACACATATGGAATCATGTAGTAACCAAAAAAAGTGTTGAACAAATCAAAATGTATTTTATATTTGAGATTCTTCAAAGTAGCCACCCTTTGCCAGCTTTGCACACTTGGCATTCTCTCAGCCAGCTTCATGAGGTAGTCACCTGGAATGCATTTCAATTAACAGGTGTGCCTTCTTAAAAGTCCATTTGTGGAATTTCTTTCCCTCTTAATGTGTTTGAGCCAATCAGTTGTGTTGTGACAAGGTAGGAGTGGTATATAGAAGATAGCCTATTTGGTAAAACACCATTCAGTATTGTGGCAAGAACAGCTCAAATAAGCAAGAACTTTGAAAGTTTATTCAACTGCAGTGGCAAAAACCATCAAGTGCTAGGATGAAACTGGTTCTCATGAGGACCGCCAGAGGAAAGGAAGACCCAGAGTTACCTCTGCTGCAGAGGATAAGTTCATTAGAGTTAGGTTGAATTGCTGTAAAGAAACTACTAAAGGACATCAATAAGAAGAAGAGACTAGCTTGGGCCAAGAAACACGAGCAATGGACATTGGACCGGTGGAAATCGGTCCTTTGGTCTGATGAGTCCAAATTGGATATGTTTGGTTCCAACTGCCGTGTCTTTGTGAGACGCAGACTAGGTGAATGGATGATCTCCACATGTGTGATTCCCACCACGAAGCATGGAGGTGGTGGTGTGATGGTGCTTTGCTGGTGACACTGTCTGATTTATTTAGAATTCAAAGCACACTTAACCAGCATGGCTACCACAGCATTCTGCAACGAGATGCCATCCCATCTGGTTTGTGCTTAGTGGGACTATCATTTGTTTTTCAACAGGACAATGACCCAAAACACACCTCCAGGCTGTGTAATGGCTATTTGACCAAGAAGGAGAGTGATAGAGTGCTGCATCAGATGACCTTGCATCCACAAATAACCCGACCTCAAACCAATTGAGATGAGTTGGACCGGAGAGTGAAGGAAAGGCACCCAACAAGTGCTCAGCATATGTGGGAACTCCTTCAAGACTGTTGGAAAGCCTTCCTCAGGAAAAAGAGAGGCAGAGGAAGTCAGAGAGAGGGAGGAAGAGGGTGAGCTTGAATCGGTTAAAGTGCAGGGGAAAGGGATTATTTAAAAAAATAATAAGAATGGTAGAAAGTATAAGCAGAGTGTACTGTACACCGGATCGAAGACAGGAGGAGAAATAGAAGTGATTGAGGGCAAAGTATCGGAGGGGGTAGGTGTGAAGTTCTCAGAGCCCGAGGCTTGCACCAAGAGTCAGGATAAAGAAGAGTCTGGTAGGAGTGAAATGTTTGGAAAAGTGGACCCTTTCCTTTTGGCTGATACATTTGTGGTTTCAGGATGGGTGAAAACAGAGTTGGGTGCTGTAGAATCAGTAAAGGTAACCAGAAGTGATGTGAATTGTTTTGCTCTCAAGAAAAGGACACCATTGAAAGAAGTGATTACTGGGATAGCGGTAAATGTGAAAGTTAACCAACTGAAGGGGAAGATTCCCGGTGTCTTTTGGAGTGACGCAGACAGGGTGGTGTGAGTGGTGAAACAGAAGAGACGTTGTCTGTCCTTTTGAGTTTTGATGTTAATGTTGATGTCCTTACCCGACAAAATGATGTTAGGATATATATACTCCCGGTCAAAGGTTTTAGAACACCTACTCATTCCAGGGTTTTTCTTTCTTTTTACTATTTTCTACATTGTAGAATAATAGTGAAGACATCAATACTATGAAATAACACATTTGGAATCATGTAACAACCAAAAAAGTGTTAAAATCCAAATATATTTTATAATTGAGATTCTTCAAATAGCCACCCTTTGTCTTGATGACGGCTTTGCACACTCTTGGCCTTCTCTCAACTAGCCTCACCTGGAATGCTTTTCCAACTGTCTTGAAGGAGTTCCCACATATGCTCAGCACTTTTTGGCTGCTTTTCTATTACTCTGCAGTCCAGGTTACTACATGATTCCATATGTGTTATTTCATAGTTTTGATGTCTTCACTATTATTCTACAATGTAGAAAATAGTAAAAAGAAAGAAAAAACAAATGTCCAGTGAGAGAGGCTGGTTGAGGTTTCCAGGGTTAGAGTACTGCAGAAATTGTCATATGCTGAGGCAGTGAAGAAAGTAGAGGAAGATGGGTCAAGGGATCCTGAGAGGAGTGGTGTGAGTAGTAGATCTGTACCAGTACAGAGGGATAGGCCAACAACTTATGCTTCCATAAGATTGGATTTTTAGCGTTTATGGCAATGGTATCAACTGTACTAACAGGGATGGAATGGAAGTTGCTGGAAACTTGAGGTTGTGGTGGTAGCTGCAGAGGTATTTCGGTGTGTGAGACTTGACGTCAGAAGAGTTACAGGGTGTGGTGGTGTCCCATCCTTTCAGACTGTTGGCCTGAGGAAGGACTAGATAGATTTAAATAGTGGAGAAGGGTGGGTTGTTTATTTATTTTCTATAAGGGAGTTATACTCCAGTCTCTTAGGTAGCAGTAATGCAACATTTGATGCCAACCGCCATTAAACCTCATCGAATAACAAAAATAAGTGGTTAGTAATACTACAAGATTGGACAAGAAAGTAGGCGGGGTCCCATAAAATGGCCTTCACTATCCCCTATAAGAGACCTCAGTAACGGCACAGTAAGACATACCAGTCATGTATGCCATATCAGTTAAGGAAGGCTTAATGCCAAATATTATATGACAAAGTTATTGAATGGACCCAATGTGTGTGTCTTAGTTAGTAGTAAATGTTGTGTTAGCTAATGTTAGTAGTTCAGTAGCTGGTTAACCTAACTACCGACCAACACACCCAGGGGCACTGGAAGTTACGTTAGCCAACTACCGTTACAGCTGCTAGCTGAATAGCAGGCGTGACTTGCAAACGGAGGCGCGCTGATGTGCATTTCACACCGAGTTCTTTCTATCTATCTAACGT
Source organism: Oncorhynchus kisutch (assembly GCF_002021735.2). Lineage (NCBI taxonomy): Eukaryota > Metazoa > Chordata > Actinopteri > Salmoniformes > Salmonidae > Oncorhynchus > Oncorhynchus kisutch. The sequence goes on along the minus strand of NC_034202.2, from coordinate 33,549,925 downwards.
TAACTAACTGCGATTTTTAGCTAGCATAACATTTTGCACATGCTAGTTGACTTTCTGAAGGGCAGCGTTCAAGTGCATTAACGTAAAGAAAGGCAAACGCATGCAGTTTGCGTGCCAGTATTTTATATTTTCAGTCAGATTAAAGACTTTGTGGATAGTTACCTAGATCAATATATTTAAACTATGTATTATATTTCAAATATTTGTTGCTAGATTATTTCTCACCTTTCTTCTTCTCGGCCATTTCTTCTCAAGTCACTTCGTTTCAACCCGGATTTGAATCGAGAGCCCATCCGGAATATCACGTGACGGAGCAGAAAACTGGCCTAGTAGAAGAAGAGGCGAAGCGAGACATTCTCCATGTACGGCTGACTGCAGTGTGCGATTCGGCCCACGTTTGACCCCGCCCACCTTTTTTTGGCCCATCTGAGGTTTGACAGTCACACTGAATACAAACACACACGTGTGCGCAAGGCACACGTTGAATAAAAGCGTATTTCATTTCTGAAGATCGTAAGAAATATTATATCAAATCAAATGTTATTTGTCACATGCGCCGAATACAACAGGTGAAATGCTTACAAGCCCTTCACCAACTATGCAGTTTTAAGAAAATATCAAAATAAATAAAATTAAGAAAACTGTAAGATAAGAAAAACAAATAATTAAAGACCAGCTATATACAGGGGGTACCAGTACAGAGTCAATGGGTCAATGTGCGGGGGCACTGGTGTCGAGGTATTTGAGATAATTATGTACATGCAGGTAGGGTTGTTAAAGTGGTTATGCATAGATAATAACAGAGAGTAGTAGAAGCATGGGGGGAGGGGGGATGCAAATAGTCTGGGTAGCCATTTGATTAGCTGTTGAGGAGTCTTATGGCTTGGGGGTTAAAGCTGTTTAGAAGCCTCTTGGACCTAGACTTGGTGCTCCAGTACCGCTTGCCGTGTGGTAGCAGAGAGCACAGTCTATGACTAGGGTGGCTAGAGTCTTTTACGATTTTTAGGACCTTTCTCTGACACTGCCTGGTATAGAGGTCCTGGATGGCAGGAAGCTTGGCCCCAGTGATGTACTGGGCAGTACACACTACACTCTGTAGTGCCTTGCGGTGGGAGGCCGAGCAGCTGCCATACCAGGCTGTGATGCAACCCATCAGGATGGTCTCGATGGTGCAGCTGTAAAATCTTTTGAGAATCTGAGGACCCATGCCAAATCTCTTCAGTCTCCTGAGGGGGAATATGTTTTGTTGTGCCCTCTTCACGACTGTCTTGGTGTGCTTGGACCATGTTAGTTTGTTGGAGCTCTCAACCTGCTCCTCTACAGCCCCGTCGATGAGAATGGGGGTATGCTCTGTCCTCTTTTTCCTGTAGTCCACAATCATCTCCTTTGTCTTGATCACGTTGAGGTAGAGGTTGTTGTCCTTGCACCACAAGGTCAGGTCCCTGACCTCCTCCCTATAGGATGTCTCATCATTGTCAGTGATCAGGCCTACCACTCTTGTGTCATCAGCAAACTTAATGATGATGTTGGAGTTGTGCCTGGCCGTGCAGTCATGAGTGAACAGGGAGTACGGGAGGGGACTGAGCACACACCCTTGAGGGGCCCCCGTGTTAAGGATTTGTGGTGGATGTGTTGTTACCTACCCTTACCACCTGTGGTACGGGCCGTCAGGAAGTCTAGGATCCAGTTGCAGAGGGAGCCATTTAGTCCCAGGGTCCTTAGCTTAGTGATGAGTTTTGAGGGCACTATGGTGTTGAACGCTGAGCTGTAGTCAATGAATAGCATTCTCACATAGGTGTTCCTTTTGTCCAGGTGGGAAAGGGCTGTGTGGAGTGCAATAGAGATTGCATCATCTGTGGATCTGTTGGTGAGGTATGCAAATTGGAGTGGGTCTATGGTTTCTGGGATAATGGTGTTGATGTGAGCCATGACCATCCTTTCAAAGTATTTCATGGCTACAGACGTGAGTGCTACGGGTCGGTAGTAATTTACGCAGGTTACCTTAGTGTTCTTGGGCACAGGGACTACGGTGGTTGGCTTGAAACATGTTGGTATTACTGCCTCAGACAGGGAGAGGTTGAAAATGTCAGTGAAGACACTTGCGAGTTCAGAGTACACATCCTGGTAATCCGTCTGGACTTCTTATAAGCTTCCTGGTTAGAGTCACGCTCCTTGAAAGTGTCAGCTCTACCCTTTATCTCAGTGCGAATGTTGCCTGTAATCCATAACTTCTGGTTGCGGTATGTACGTACAGTCACTGTGGGGACGATGTCCTCGATGCAGTTATTGATAAAGCCAGTGACTGATGTGAAGTACTACTCCTCAATGCCATCGGAAGAATCCCGGAACATATTCCAGTCTGTGCTAGCAAAACAGTCCTGTAGTTTAGCATCTGCTTCATCTGACCACTTTTTTATAGACCGAGTCACTGGTGCTTCCTGCATTAATTTTTGCTTGTAAGCAGGAATCAGGGGGATAGAATTATGGTCAGATTTGCCAAATGGCGGGCATGGGAGAGCTTTGTGTGTGGAGTAGAGGTGGTCTAGAATTTTACCTCAGGTTGCACATTTAACATGTTGATAGAAATGAAAACTCTCTGGGTAAATAGAGAGGTCTGCTGCTTATCATAAGATACTCCACCTCAGGCGAGCAAAACTTTTGAGACTTCCTTAAAGTACCAGCAGATGTGTTGTAACACTTTTTGCTTCATGCTATATTTGAGACAAGCTACTGACAGTGTTGCAGTGAACAACAATGTCTTTTTATGCATGTCATGTACTGTTAGAATTGTGTTGATAAATGTTATAACTTTAATATATTATTTAATTGAGCATATCAGTGTAGTTACTACCTATCCTGATTTATAATGCTATTTACTTTCCTCATGAGAATGCAGACAGACTATACCATATAGACATACTGACAAGCTGAATGTGCTTTGTACATTAAGTTATATCAGCTCCAGTGAAGAGATCAGAGACTCGGGTGACTTCTAAGTCATCTTTACTAAACAACATAAACACAATTAACAAAGCAGACAAGAACAAGGTTTGACCACTCCTCAAAAATGGCTTCACTCCTGCTCCTCAAAATAGGCAAAGACAGTATTTTTCTTGTTGTCAACTGCCTCCACATAGAACATCTAATCATCTCTCTGTAACTGGAACATGAATGGTTCCTTGAGGAGAATATTTTCCTCTTCATCCAGGCCATCATACAAACGTAGTTCTTTAAGGGTTGTAATGCGGTCTTCCCCGTCCATCCCAATTACACTATGGAGGGAAACGGTGCCTTTAAATGTTTGCAGTTCACACCACCTTGCTGCCTCTAGGGCACTGTCTAGGGCACTGTCTAGGGCACTGCCTGTTCACTGTCCCTTAGAAGAACATCTGCTTTCTTGAAGAAAAAGGAAGAATAAATATTAAGACTTGTGTCTTATTGGGTGATCAAGTCAAATTAAACCCCACTTTCACAATACCACCATGCAAACAAAAGCCTCTATTACTAAAGGGGTTTTCAGTGATATCTATAACTACTCAACAAGTCATCACAACTATAATATCTTTCCATGCATCAAGCCTTCAGCATTACACACAGACTATATACCCAGTTCACAGCTCACCGTGCATTTTGTTTTCAGTATTGTCTAGAAAGAAAACAGATTGTTGTCATTAAGTAATGTAAGGGAACCTCTAGGGATGTGTGTACAAAAATGCGCCTTACTTTAGCTAATAGCCTACACAGTACCTGATCCTGCAGAGCTGAATGATGTGCCTTCTTGGGGGGGGGGCATCTTCTACATCGTCCTGAAATAACATTGGTTTAAGACTATACCACCTACCTGTAGTGTATTTTGTTTTCGCCGCCTCTTTCGATCTTTCTACTTCTCTTCTTCAGACCTTAGTGAGTGAATGACATACTTTCAATATGAAAATATATTAAGGTTAGTCTGGCTACAGTGAAACAAGCGATTTTAAGAATGCAAATTAAACGTTTTTATAATGTCCAAGACTTACGGCATGGGAAAGTTCTGCAGGAGAACTAGGCACCAGCATCGCCTAATATGCTGCATGTTTTCCTTTTAAAAAGAAATCACACAATCGGATGGGGGAAGAAAAAAAAAACATATCCACTAGTGATGAGAATTTCATAATTTATACATTCTTCAATGAAATCACACTGTGCTTCCATTGCAATGTACAGAGCGTACTGTAACTTAAGAAAGAGTATATTGTTAAGTTTGATAGTTATGATAACAACAATAATGATAATAGTAAATAATAATACCCCCCCCCCCAGGAATATATTTCAGGATGTAGAAGATGTGTGTGTGTCCCAAGAAGTCACAGCATGTCACATCAGCATCCAGCTCTGCAAGGTGACCGGAAACATGACCGAATACAAACAGTGTAGCTATTCCCTCCGCAAGGCAATCAAACAAGCTAAGCGTCAGTATAGAGACAAAGTAGAGTCGCAATTCAATAGCTCAGACACAAGAGGTATGTGGCAGGGTCTACAGTCAATCACGGATTACAAAAAGAAAACCAACCCCATCGCGGACCGGGACGTCTTGCTCCAAGGCAGACTAAACAACTTCTTTGCTCGCTTTGAAAACAATACAGTGCCACTGGTCACGGCTACCATTTAAACATTTAAACGTGTTAACCCTTGCAGGGCTGCAGGCCCAGACGGCATCCCCAGCCGCGTCCTCAGAGCATGCGCAGACCAGCTGGCTGGTGTGTTTACGGACATATTCAATCAATCCTTATCCCAGTCTGCTGTTCCCACATGCTTCTAGAGGGCCACCATTGTTCCTGTTCCCAAGAAAGCTAAGGTAACTGAGCTAAATGACTACCGCCCCGTAGCACTCACTTCCGTCATCATGAAGTGCTTTGAGAGACTAGTCGAGGACCATATCACCTCCACCCTACCTGACACCCTAGACACACTCCAATTTCCTTACCGCCCCAATAGGTCCACAGACGACGTAATCGCAACCACACTGCCCTAACCTGTGCCCCAACCACACTTCCTGACGGGCCGCCCCCAGGTGGTGAGGGTAGGTAACAACATCTCCACCCCGCTGATCCTCAACACGGGGTCCCCACAAGGGTGCGTTCTGAGCCCTCTCCTGTACTCCCTGTTCACCCACGACTGCGTGGCCATGCACGCCTCCAACTCAATCATCAAGTTTGCAGGCGACACTACAGTGGTAGGCTTGATTACCAACAACGACGAGACGGCCTACAGGGAGGAGGTGAGGGCCCTCGGAGTGTGGTGTCAGGAAAATAACCTCACACTCAACATCAACAAAACAAAGGAGATGATCGTGGACTTCAGGAAACAGCAGAGGGAGCACCCCCCTATCCACATCGACGGGACAGTAGTGGAGAGGGTAGTAAGTTTTAAGTTCCTCGGTGTACACATCACGGACAAACTGAATTGGTCCACCCACACAGACAGCGTGGTGAAGAAGGCGCAGCAGCGCCTCTTCAACCTCAGGAGGCTGAAGAAATTCAGCTTGTCACCAAAAGCACTCGCAAACTTTTATAGATGCACAATCGAGAGCATCCTGTCGGGCAGTATCACCGCCTGGTACGGCAACTGCTCCGCCCACAACCGTAAGGCTCTCCAGAGGGTAGTGAGGTCTGCACAACGCATCACCGGGGGCAAACTACCTGCCCTCCAGGACACCTACACCACCTGATGTCACGGGAAGGCCATAAAGATCATCAAGGACAACAACCAACCGAGCCACTGCCTGTTCACCCCGCTATCATCCAGAAGGCAAGGACAGTACAGGTGCATCAAAGCAGCGACCGAGAGACTGAAAAACAGCTTCTATCTCAAGGCCATCAGACTGTTAAACAGCCACCACTAACATTGAGTGGCTGCTGCCAACATACTGACTCCCTTAAATTTGTCCAAATAAGATTCCCTCATTGTGAGCAATAGCGAGCTCACGTGCAAATGGGTGCTAATTAACGCTATGCTAACATCGGCGCGGTAATTTGTCTATTAATAAATTACGACTGCAATGTTATAAGATTAATATTACAAAGTACATTATGCATAATGAAAGTTTCACTTATTTCCATGGTTTATATTTTTATCCATGTAGGTTAGGTTCGATTACAAATCGCATTTGTTGACGGTGACCTTGAAGGACACTGGAAGGGTTCGGGTAAAACGTGTTTGCCTCCGCCCACATTGATCCCGCCCCGAACTGCACTGCGGTCAGGAACATCTCAAGCCAGAGGCACAACTCTGTCAAAAATCTTTATTCTCCAGCAGGTGGCGTTGTTCAATTTATTTGGCTCACCAAGCAATGAGTTTTTGTATGGAGGTCAATGAAAGTTTCGAATTTGGTGAACAAAAAATGTCATGGCTTATTTGCTGTGTGAGGTTTATTTGATCGAATAGGAGTTTCGTAATGATTAGGTTGTTACGAGTGTACTGATATAAGTAGCACACGTGACACCCCGGCAACTTAGAGAAAACACACTTTGTATCTGAGTTGTCTCGAGATGGCTGTGCATATACATGGTATAAGGCTGTAGCATAGTATCACCATTGAATTCAGGCGGTTGACGTCACCAACCCTCGTTGTATATTTCAAAAAAGTATTGAAATAATGAGATACAGCCATCAGTCCAAAGAAAGGATAGGCGGGAGCTAGAAAGTACAATTTTGATCTCTAGTGCCTCTTATGTCCTACTACCCTTGTGGTGTTTATGTATTCAAAGGACTGGACAGGTGAAAACTACTCTTTTGATTTTGAATAGGCCTATTTCATAGGTATGTTTAAAAACATTCTTTTTTTCATTATTTTGAATGTATGCATGGTGAGAAAGGACAGAAAGAACAGAGGGCATTGCTTAAATTTAGGAGAAGGTTGCATCCAATAATCTAAAGTAGATTCCTCTTCTCATCTCTGTCCCTTCATCACACTGGCCTGGCAGACACCATGCAGGGCTCCCTTGCAAAATAGACATTGGTCTCAATGGGACTCCCTTCTAAAATAAAGGTTAAATCAAATCTGCACTGATCTGAAATAACTAGACAGGCACAGTGCCTTTTTGGTAGGGTTTCGCAAACTCAGTCCTCGAGTGGCGCACGTTTTGTTTTTTGCCCAGCTCTACACAGCTGATTTCAAATAATCAACTAATCATACTTTGAATCAGCTGTGTAGTGTTTGGACAAAAACCAAAACGTGCACCACTTGGGGTCCAGAGAACCGAGTTTGCATTGTTGGAAATGGTACCCAATTGTCATGCTTGAGTAAAAGTCAAGATAATAGAAAATGTGTCACGTTCTGACCTTTATTTCCTTTGTTTTGTCTTTATTTAGTATGGTCAGGTGGGCAGTCTATGTGTGTTTTTCTATGTTGGGGTTTTGAGTTCAGCCTAGTATGGTTCTCAATCAGAGGCAGGTGTCGTTAGTTGTCTCTGATTGAGAATCATACTGAGTTAGCTTCGGTTTCACTTTTGGTTTGTGTGTGTTTGTTTCCGTGTGAGTGCCTCTCCTGCAGCAGCAGGAGAGGCAGCGATACCTGGAGAACTGGACTTGGGAATATCGCCACCCCAAAGCAGAGCTGGAGGCAGCAAAAGCAGAGAGGCGCCGGTATGAGGAGGCAGCACGGCAGCGCGGCTGAAAGCCCGAGAGGCAGCCCCAAAAATGTATTGGGGTGGCACACAGGGAGTGTGGCAAAGCCAGGTAGGAGACCTGCGCCAACTTCCCGTGCTTACCGGAGAGAGAGAGGGACCGGGCAGGCACCATGTTATGCGGTGGAGCGTACTGGGGCTGTGCGTGGGCATAGCCCGGTGTGGTACATTCCAGCTCCTCGTATCGGCCGGGCTTGAGTGGGCAACGAGCCAGGTGCCATGAAGCCGGCTCTACGCATCTGATCTCCAGTGCGTCTCCTCGGGCCGGCGTACCAGCCTTACACATGGTGTCCCCGGTTCGCCAGCACAGCCCAGTGAGGGCTATTCCACCTCGCCACACTGGCCTGGCTACGGGGAGCATTCAACCAGGTAAGGTTGGGCAGGCTCGGTGCTCAAGAGCTCCAGTGCGCCTGCATGGTCCGGTCCACCCAGTGCCACCTCCACGCACCAGCCCTCCGGTGGCAACCCCCCGCACCAGGCTGTCTCTCCGTCTTCTGCCTACAGGTGTTCCCACCAGTCCAGCGCTGCTAGAGCCTTCCTCCTCTCCAGCGCCGCCAGAGTCTCCCGTCTGTCCTGAGCCGCCAGAGTCTCCCGTCTGTCCTGAGCCGCCAGAGTCTCCCGCGTCGCCAGAGTCTCCCGTCTGTCCTGAGCCGCCAGAGTCTCCCGTCTGTCCTGAGCCGCCAGAGTCTCGCGTCTGTCCTGAGCCGCCAGAGTCTCCCGTCTGTCCTGAGCCGCCAGAGTCTCCCGCGTCGCCAGAGTCTCCCGTCTGTCCTGAGCCGCCAGAGTCTCCCGTCTGTCCTGAGCCGCCAGAGTCTCCCGTCTGTCCTGAGCCGCCAGAGTCTCCCGTCTGTCCTGAGCCGCCAGAGTCTCCCGTCTGTCCGGAGCCGCCAGAGCCGTCAGCCAGCCAGGAGCCGCCAGAGCCGTCAGCCAGCCAGGAGCCGTCAGCCAGCCAGGAGCTGCCAGAGCCGTCAGTCTGCCAGCCGATACCAGAGCCGTCAGTCAGCCAGGCGATGCCAGAGCTGCCGGAGTCTCCCGTCCATTCGGGACCCATTTCTAGGGTCCCCATTCCGAGGTTGGCGGCGAGGGTCGCCGCTCGTAAGAGGCCACAGAGGCGGACAATGAGGCGGAGAAAAACTGTGGTGAAGTGGGGTCCACGTCCCCCGCCAGAGCCGCCACCGCGGACAGATGCCCACCCAGACCCTCCCCTATAGGTTCAGGTTCTGCGTCCGGAGTCCGCACCTTTGGGGGGGGGGGGTACTGTCACATTCTGACCTTTATTTCCTTTGTTTTGTCTTTATTTAGTATGGTCAGTGCGTGAGATGGGGTGGGCAGTCTATGTGTGTTTTTCTATGTTGGAGTTTTGAGTTCAGCCTAGTATGGTTCTCAATCAGAGGCAGGTGTCGTTAGTTGTCTCTGATTGAGAATCATAGGTAGCCTGGGTTTCACTTTTGGTTTGTGGGTGTTTGTTTCCGTGTGAGTGTTTGTTGCCACACGGTACTGTTTCAGTTTTCATTCATGTTCACGTTTATTGTTTTATGTTTCATAGTGTTCAGTTTATATCTTATAATAAACGTTATGGACACTTACCACGCCGCGCATTGGTCCTCCGATCCTTCTCGCTACTCCTCCTCAGAAGAGGAGGAGGAATGGCGTTACAAAATGGCCCAAGTAAAAGTGACCCAGTAAAATATTACTTAAGTCAGTCTAAAAGTATTTGTTTCTAAATATACCATTGTATCAAAAGTAAATGTAATTCCTAATATACTTAAGTATCAAAAGTAAAAGTATAAATCATTTCTAATTACTTATATTAAGCAAACTAGACGGCAAAATGTTCTTGTTTTTATTTATTTGTCGATTTCCAGGGCACACTCCAACACTCAGACATTATTAACAAAGGAAGCATTTGTGTGTAGTGAGTTCGCCAGATCAGAGGCAATAGCGATGACCAGGGTTGTTTTCTCGATAAGTACGTGAATTTGACCATTTTCCTGTCCTGCTAAGCATTCAAAATGTAATGAGTTATTTTTCGTGGCAGGGAAAATGTATGGAGTAAAAAGTACATTATTTTCTTTAGGAATGTAGTAAAGTAAAAGTTGTCAAAAATATGAATAGTATAGATATTACAAAAAACGACCTATATTTACACCATTGCGAGTTTGGGAACACTGCGTTCAGGCGTCAAATCAATAAGTGCAGATGAGAGCAAAGATACAAAGAGAGGAGGGTTCTATAGATTATTGAGATGCACTTATGACAAATCCAACCATCCTCATTCTATCCAAAATCCCCCAGAGCCCTATATTAGACATATTTAAACATTGTGTAGGCCTACCACTTGTACAATACTGAACAGCCAACTAAAAAATACAGCTACAGGCTACATTGAGACAGCTTTATTCACTTTTATACGAGACACCTTTTATTATTAATATTATCCTCGATTATCATGTATGGCATGATGATGACTAAGTAGAACAAAAGTCACATTTTATATTCCAATAAATAATGAACCAACGCTATACTTAGTCAAATGTGTATTTTATTAAACAAGAATACAGTTGGTATAACGGTCTACATACCCAATGAGGTGTTCCGTTAGGGCACATGCAGATTATAACGTCATTACTGACCCAGTAATCAGATGTAGCTCTACTTTGATCACACAGACCTTACACTGAGAACTGGGTGAGCAGTGGACATCTTGGTGTGAGTGACCCATGTTGAGTCCAGATCCATCTTGAAGAGGACCACAATGGAAACAAGTATTTAGACTTTTTGGTGTATATTATCCTTTGCAATGTTTATATATCTGTTGCCTGCTGTAATATTTGTATGTGTTTTAAATATGTCCAATCTTTGGACTGTGAAAATCAAACCATTCCCTTGAATAAAAATAGATAGCAATATACATATTTCACCCATGTTGACCTGCCAATTTAAATGCAAGTGTTTGCCTTATTGATTACAAACAACCACTTCTTGACACCCATAAAGACACTAGAACAGATTATTTATTATAACTGCATCTCAGTCAACTCAGCAGGGTTGGTTCTAAGCTCCATGTCACATGTGTTTTACATACCGTTTTAAAAAAACACTCTGTAAGTGAAAAAGTGAAAGTGTCTATAACTGTGTGAAAGTGAAATTGTCTATATCTCTGTGTTTGTATGACGAAGAGGGAAATGTCCTATTCATTATAAGCATTCAAGAGTGATGTTTATGTTTATTGGCTGGTTAATGTAAACATTATATTGACCAAATTTGACAGTTGACAGCACAACCACTATTTCCATAATGAATGTAGGTTATCACAATGTTATCTTTTCACCTTTATAAAAAATAATCTACATTTCATTCTAACTATATGGAATCAAAAACTTACTCTCCATATGGTTTCATCCACCAGTACCATACCAATATCCTGGCCAATACCCATAACCAAAAGATCCAAAGAGAATAAGCCATAGCTCATTGTTTGTTTTCAAGGTTTTGTTGTAAAGTGTGATAGTCTGTTGGGCTGTACAAGAAGCTGAATATATACCTCTGCCTTTAATTAATTCTAAAGTTTGCCACAAGTCAATGGATCACATTATGAATATTCTCACACCATTAAAACATTCAAAATGTTTAAAAAAATTCATAGACCTACCTGCTGGTTTGTGTGGACCTGTCTCCACTGAACCCCTCGTTTGGTGCCTCTCAGCAGCACTGCTTATTGCTCCACATCCTTCCTGCTTCACTAGACCCTGAATTCTAAGAATCAGATGAAAAAGGTTACTTCCTTGGTTGCAGAAGAGAGTAGTTTAAACATTTAGTTGCCTTATGTTTGTGATGTCAGGGAGGGCAGGTTCCTTTGGGTCGCCTTAAAAAGTGTGTGTGACAGAGGAGGGGACAGCTGTCACATTCAATCAAATTTCCCCTGGGTCTCTCCCGGCACCTGGATGGGAATTATGAATGAGTCACTTTTTAGGTACTGTCCCTACAGCCAATTCTTACAGCTCGTTGACACACTCTTACGCATATAGTATAATAACAACATTTTCTTTCAAACATTAGCAGGATTAATATTTCTGTCAAGATAAGAGAACAGTATTTAATTTGACATTTCTACGGATTGTGTATTATGACTTCTGATTTTAGTGCTTTTTCAAAATGATCTTGTGTCTTTTTATTCCATATGAACAGCATACAACAGACAATGGATCATGCTAGCGAAAGTTTTCCTTTTGTTTTCTGACCTCTCTTGCAACTACGGTATCAGAGCCATGTTAAAAATAAAAAGAGGATTTGGTCATATGATGAAGGCTATGTGAATTACTTTATTACATTTTGACATGTACATTTTAGTCATGTAGTAGACGCTTTTATTCAGAGCAACATAACAGGAGCAATTAGGGTTAAATGCCTTGCTCAAGGGCACATCAACAGATTTTTCACCTAGTCACCTCACATTTCTTTGCAAAAGATCTTAGGGAAAAAAGAAAGGACCACTTTATTTCATGAATTCATTTCATATTAAAATGTCAATAAAATTTGACTTTCAGAACAATCACAAAACAAAAAAGGTTATTGTCATTAAAACCTATTTCTCAAAGTTTCAGAGAATTATTAACTTTGTTATGACTTATTCTTGAAACTAAGTACATTACAGGTGTTGTGTTCTGTGATTACATTTTTTTGTGTTGTGATTTATTTGACCATTTTATAACACAAAACAACCACACGTGGATACAGTACAATGCCATTAAAATCATTGAGGATGACACAAAAACGTTTTAAAATGTATTTCCATTGTGGTCCTCGTGAAAATAAATGAAAACAAAATATACACAAGATTATAACATGAAAACCAAGTACATACATCTCATAAATAGGGAGGAAACCGTACAAGGAATAAAATAGATTACCATGTAATGTTCATTGAAAACAATTATACATTCCTTTAAGCCTGTGCAGTTTTATAGCATTTTGTCCATAAACCATTTCTTAAGGTTTATCTTAAAACTTTCTAGTATAGGAAAGGATTTGATATGGTTTGGTACACCATTGCATTCCACAACACCAGTGCTAAGGAAAGAGCTTTTTCCAGCCATGCTCCTATAGCAGAGCGGTCTGATATTGGCAACACTGTCTCTGGTGTGATGGCTATGAGTCTCTAATGAAATAAAAATAACCAGACAGGTAACTGGGGGCAAGGTCATGTATAACTTTAAAACCACCAACAGTTTGATCTGCACCACCCGGAGATCAACTGGAAGCCAGTTTATTTCCCTGAAATGGTTAGGACCAATGTGTGTCCTAGGGAAGAGCTTGAGTATAATTCTCATTAGTTTGATTTGTGCCATTTGAAGTTTGTACTTCATATTTTTTGTTATACCACTGAACCATGAGATACAAGCATATTCATAGTGGCACTGTATCAGATGTTTCCAGGGTCCTCATAGTCTCTGTATCCAGGAACTTGGCAACCCTTGCCAGGAACTTTGTCCAGGAGTTAACCTTCCCTATGTCCTTCAGAGCCATGAGTTCACCTGTCGTGTTGGTCCAGTTCACATCCAAGTATGTAACAGAGCATTTTTCGTTCACCACTACACTTGACCTAGAAGTTGGAAAAGTTTCTTAATTTGTGTTTGGAACTAAACAGGATACATTCTGTCTTGCCTAAATGTAGAGACAGTTTGTTATCGGATAACCACTCACTGACTTTAGTCAGTTTGCTGCTTAGGGTCTTTTCAACTGTCTCCTTATTCTTATGTGAAACCAAGAGGGCAGAATCGTCCGCATACAGGAACAGAGGGCATGAACAGGCAGAATCCAGACATGGAAACATGACCACATGATGACAGGCTCATAACACATTTGCCGGAGAGCCATAGAACTGACCCTGATGGTTGATATAGAGACAGTATTGATGGAAAGGATATCTTAACATGAACTTATTACCAGCGTTTATGCCTTTGATATGGCTTGATATTCCCAAGTATGGATTATCTCCATAAAAAAAACTATTAGTTGACATAAAAACTATTAAAACAGAGTGTGGTGGGTGTGGGCGCAGTTCAGCTCTTAGTGCTGGAGTGATCTCATAATCTTTTCAGGAAATCTGAATGTCAATATTTTCGCTGTGCACTCCATTAGAAGTTTTTTATTTGCATAAACATTTTGGTGAATCATACTGACACCAACATCCATAGAGGGGAAACGTTTTAGTGTTTTGAAGCCCAAAGTACAGGAAGTAACTGCTCATCACTACCGCCCACCCCCAGAGGGTGGGTGGGGCTTTTTTCTGTCTGTATGTACATTGTCTTTGATGTTTATGGAGACAGTATTAGATCAGACAAAAAAAATCCAAACCATAGGCAGTTTAAGTCAAGAAAGGGTTGCACATTTACCTTTACGTCTTGATTGCAATCTCTAATCTTAGCAATTTATAGACCAGTAGCAGTCAGTGCCGTTTAGGATGAGGGAGGACACATTTTTTTTGTTAATGGGCATGGCCTTATTTCTATTACAGCATATTGGATAACTGTCATTCATATTCCATTCACCCAGTTCAATGTAACAGCGATAGGTTTAGGCTACTACATACATGATACTCAAATTTTCCCTACACCCATCATGAAGTTGCTACAACCTAGCCTATGAATGAAAGTTTACAACGTAGGTGCACACAGGTCGAGAGAAAATGTTGAGGTGACAGACAGTGACACATCCAATACCGCCTTGCACACTCTTGCCTGCATCTAGCTTATATAGGGTGTAATCATTAGTCCAACAGTTTCAAACAAGAGTTTTTATTGGACAAATTCAGGTATGTTTATCCCCATTTTGTTCCGTTTGCTTATGTTTAAGAAATGTTTTTCAACAGAATCGGCAGAATGAATACATCCCTGATCACTGTAAATACAGTTCACTTTCATAGCAGCCACTTTGTATTCCTTCTCGCATCTATGCACCCCCCCCCCCCCCCCCCCTCTCACATTTTCCCTTTGCTTGTGGACTTCAATGCACAACACATCAGCTGTTCCAAGCCAAACTGTTGTTACCATATTAGCTAAAGAAATGTCATAGTCAACATAGCTAATAGAACTAACGCGTTGGTAAACCCGCTACAATCATGCAGTACCATTACAGCGTACAGTCAGTAAGTAGTTCAGCACTTACACCGGCGGGACCCGGTGGCAATAAATTAGTAAAACCAAAAGCTTACCTTGACTTGGAAGAGTTGTTTGGATAGTCATAGCCAGCTAGCTAACGTAGCACCCCCCTGTTTGAGCAGTGTTTGAGTAGACTAAACTAGCTAGCTGCATTTGCTAGCTAAGTAAGTGAAACTGCTCTTACTTCTCCATAATTTTGGAAGAAATTAATTTGTTCAAAACTGTTAGACTATTGTCTTTCTCTCTTTTTGAGGTAACTACTCACCACATGTTATGTACTGCAGTGCTAGCTAGCTGTAGCTTATGCTTTCAGTACTGGATTTATTCTCTGATCTTTTGATTGGGTGGACAACATGTCAATTCATGCTGCAAGAGATCTGATAGGTTGGAGGATGTCCTCCTAAATTTGCCATAATTACTGTGTACGTTTATGGACAGGGATGAGAACCATGAGCCTCCTAGGTTTGTATTGAAGTCAATGTACCCAGAGGCAGCACCACGCCCTACAGAGTGCTGTTGAGACTACTGTAGACCTTCATTGCAAAATGGTGTTATTTATTTATTAATAGTAAATTATTTGGTTATATTTAGTATAGTTATATCTAAAAATGATAACTTGTTTAATGTCTTAACATTTTTATTTTTATGAAATTCACTGCACATATTATACAGGTTCTGTGCAAAAAAGTATATTATTCTCAGAAAAATACACTGCCATTGCTTCATGAGCCCTACAAATCAATTGTATGAATTAACCATCTCCTGTAGGTTCTCTATACGGGCAGGTGGGAAAGCACATAGCTTCTGGGTGGGGAGTGCAGACATGGGGTATAGAGAGAAATAGTAACGTTATCTTTTGTAGGAACGAACTCCGTCTCGGTTCGTTGGACAAACAAAGCCTATGGAAGACATTAATGGCGTTTTTGTAGGGTTTTTGTATAAACGCCCAAATGAAGGTCTGTCGTAAACACAGGCATACGAGACCGTATGTTTTATTCAATGAGACTCTTTATCAGCTAACATATCTTTGGTGATTATTTTTAAATTACTTTTATTTTAAAAAGCACATAAAGGCTTCATAATTCATAAAGGTCATGTTAACCGACTGCTGTTGTATCATAGAACAAAAGGTATAAGATCTCCTAAACCTGTGTTAACCTCAGACCTTATTTTCGAAGTTTATTCCAAAATCGTATTATTTTCCCATAGGGATGGGTGAACGAACTAGATGTTACTCGTTTCCGGGTTTTAGGACTACAAGCTGGCGAGATCAATATGTAACATAGACTGATGTCAAATATTTGTATAACTAACGTTAACCCAAAACAGGCCAGAAGTCTGTCGTTTCCAATGGGAGCAAATAAATCATAGCGGGCAGAACAAGCAAGGAGCCGGGCAGAGCCAAGCACGAGCTAGTGAGATCATATTGGCGCGTTCTAGCCTTTATTTGCATATTTCCGTTTGGAACGCTACTCTGTTAAATGCGCGTGTGCAATAACTCAATTCGCCCTTGCACAATTCGTCAAAAAACATTATTATGTTACGTTGGCAAAGGGTAACGTCTACACAACTCAGTCCACTCTGTTTGTTTTAGATTCTAGTTTTGGAAACAGAAAATTAGATGGAGATCAAATGTTTCATCAGTGATACATTTGGTAGAATGTCGGCCAAAATCCACATAGTTCCATCTTCTCCACTGCCGGTCACTGGGTTTCCTCTCATCACAATTTTGGTAGTGAGTGGAAACGCCAACCGGATGCTTCACATGTATACATTCAGTAAAATATCTGGATAATTGTTCTGTATGTGCTGATATGTACCCCTATCAAATTTCCTGGGGTCACTTCTTCAGCTGTGATGAAAAACCACTAGAGGGCGAGCCTGCACTTATATTAATGAGATACTGCGAGAGCTACACCCTATGGATACACCCAGCACAGGTCCATTAAAATGTCACTTATTGTTGACTGAAATAATAATGATACATTTTATTTGCACAGCTTAATAGATTGGTTTCCATCTCAAACTACATTTTAAAACCTCAATGGTGTTTACCGCTCTTACGTGACAGAGCAAGCTGTTCCAAAAATATAGAACACTTGTTATTGTCAATGAATGTTATGTTGTTGTTTTTTACACATATCAAATACAGCAGATTGTAAATGTATAGACATCTGTATACAAAGGGGGTCTAGTAGTCAGGGGTTAACTGAAAAAGGCGGGGTTTAAACGCAACTATCCCCTAGGAAGTAATTTTCCTAGTGTGTAGAGACGAAATTTTAAATGGGTTAGAAGGAACTTGATGGATAGAGCTAAACTGGTTTGGTGAAGAAAGCTATGCTATATTCTTTAATACAAACATATCTGAAAGAAAACGGCGTTGTAGGCAGCAAGAACCGTATGTTACAACGCACGTGGACTCGTATATCAGTTGTAATGTAACCAGTTAGTAAGCTACCTTCACAGTCTCGTGCTTGATCGAACGATGTTAAATCTTCGCGATTCTGCTGGCTTGTGATAAATGGTTGGATTGAATAGTGCAACTGGGGACCAACGATGACCTCTCTTGATGAGATATAGCAACATAAGAACTACAACTGGACTGTTGAATTTGCTACTATTTATCCTACTCGTAGCCATATCTTTGGATGCTGCTGCCAGCTAGCTAACTTAATTTCTTGCAACTAATGAATAGCTAAACGCCTAAAATGCCACTGCAAATAGGTGACTTGGTCGACATGCCGGTAGCTAATCACGTGGTTACTTATATGTACACGGGGGTACAACCATAGCTTTAATATGAATGACCAGGTTCCCATATGATTGAGAAGCAGCTATAGTTAACTAGCTACTCCCACACTGCAATTTGGTCTCGCACTGGCGGCCTCCGAGTTACAGTTCACGCAGTCTAGCTAGCTGAATTTCTACTACTTGTCAAGAATAGGAGGCGGTGGCAGCTGTGGTGTACATTTCTGCGTTCTTTATAGAGATCAATGCCAGGGTGAAATACTGCAGTTCATGTTTCAACAAGAAGTCAGTGTACTATCTTTTATTTCTGTCTTGTTCTTACCTTTTCCAAAACGAGAAGAGGAATATGTCTAGATATAACATTTACAGTCTTTTAGACTGGTTGTATGGCGGCGTGGACCCAAAGTTTGAAGGCAACGGGGGCCCAGAATGTGCTGCCTTTCTTGCACCCCAACAACGTATCGGCGAGAGTTTTGTCATGGTTCTGATTTCCATCGTGGAAGTTGTCGTCGCACTGAGGAAAATCAACATTTCTAAAGAACTCAAAGAGATAGCGAAAGATGGTCCAAGCATAAAAGAGGACAGTTTGGGCAAGAACCTGTTGCTGGTTGCTTTGTGTATGACGTTTGGAGTTGAGGTTGGATTCAAATTCGCCAAAAAGACAGTGATATACCTATTGAATCCTTGTCATGTTGTGACCATGTTGCAGGTAAGATTGCTACAAGGCTGGGAATACTAGCAACAACCACTTTTCGCAAACATACATGGTGTTATTCACACAGGATTTAAACGTACTTTTAAAGGGGCAATCTGCTGTTGCATGTATACATTTTGCATTTATACATGAATGATATGTACCCATTTGATTCTTGAAGAATGTAACTTCTAAATGACTCAAGCTAAGTATGAATGTTTTAACCCATCAGAAGCTAAACTTGACCCATGTTTTTCTCCAATGTTTAAACAACCACTATAGCCTCCAAACATGGTTAAAACTATAGTTTTGATATCATGGATGGTCAGTCCTTAATCCATAGCGCTGTCTTTAAATTTGAGTGGTTACATTTCTTCAGCCCCATCCCTCAGTTTTTTACGGAAACGGGGGCTTGGCTATGGTTTCAACTGCTGATTGCCCGTTAAAGTTACTTTTGTCTTTTGGGGACTCGTATCTCAAATTTTAAGTGTGAACTTGAGATGGGCCTACTAATTGTTTTAGTGTTGAATGTGCATTGAGCATTTCTGTGTAGAGTAGACCTACTCAATGTACACTGAACAAAAATATAAGCACAACATGTAAAGTGTTGGTCGCATGTTTTATGAGCTGAATTTAAAAATCCTAGACATTTTAGATACATACACAACAAGCTTATTTCGGTCAAATGTTGTGCACAAATTTGTCTTCATCCCTGTTAGTGAGTATTTCTCCTTTGCCAAGATAATCCATCCACTTGACAGGTGTGGAATATCAAGATTCTGATTAAATAGCATGATTATTACACAGGTGCATCTTGTGCTGGGGAAATAACAGGCAACTCTAAAATGTGCAATATTGTCACACAACACAATGCCACAGATGTCTCAAGTTTTGAGGGAGCGTGCCATTTGCATGCTGACTGCAGGATTTCCACCAGAGCTGTTGCCAGATAATTAAATGTTCATTACTCTACCATAAGCAACCTCCAACGTCATTTAGAGAATTTGGCAGTACATCCAACTGGCTTCGCAACCAAAGACCACATGTATGGCGTTGTCTGGGCGAACGGCTTGCTGATGTGAGTGCCTCATGTTGGGGTTATGGCATGGGTATTTACTGTGTTCTATCTGACTGCGCAATCCACTGTCTCATCAGCCCAACCAGGCAATTTATACACTTGATCTCTACTATAAAAAGCATCCAGACATGATCTCATATTTCTTTTAGACTAACATTTAGTTTTCAATAGCGGAGATTTGTGTAATCCTTAGTTGGTCTCTGACATTTGGAACATTGTTTCAATATTCAAATTCGATCTCCAGCTGTCCCATAGTAATGAATGAGTCGGGACCAGACAGGCAGGCAGTGTTTCTCAGTCAGTCGAAATCATGAATGAATCAGCTGGCATCAATTTATGGATATATACAATGAAATGTCATTTAAAAAAAGGTGAAACGAAATGAGGTGCAACTACTGTAGTTTAGTCTTTCCAGCTTCAGTTTGAAATGATTGTCTTAGCTGTGTTGTTGGCTAGCTCCTCTGATCAAGTGTCCTGACGAATGAGCACATTTTCTATGCTAGGCGAAATCGCGCTTCATTAGCTCATTGTTATGGTTGTATCCAAATAAATGTCACTAGAAAACAGCTTTTGCAAATGCAGCTACTTCGTTGTTTTTTTGCCTTCACTTTTTGATGTGACTGTAAGTTAGCCGTAGTTGGCTAGCTAGCAAGCACGGGATAAGAACGTTGCCAGCCAGTATGGCAATGGAACATTTAGAACGAACGACTGGTTCGCGTCCATAGATACAGAACAAAAAGACTGCGTCTCTGGCAACCGGACCAATAGAATGAACGACCAGCCGGCTTGGGTAGAAACCCTAGATTTGTGTCGGGACTATATCTTGTGGAAGGATGAAATAGTATGACTAAATTTAAGTAACGTTTTTAATGGAAATATGTCAAACATTATTTTAATATGTTAGGAACCGGTTGTACACAAGTGATAATGCCGCAGAAGCCGGCCCGTGCCAATATATCCTCCAAACACCGGCTTCTCGGGCATTATCACTTAAGTAAGCATGTTATCTGCGTCTCTGTAAAACCGTTCTGCATAGGTTTACCATGGTGTCCAATATGTTAACTTTCTACCTTGTGTTTTTACTCTACATCTTATTGTGCACTGATTTCAGGAACATCTTTCATGTGGCAATGGAAATACCTATGTAGTTTACAACGGAATCCGCCTTTACTTGAAGTGGCATCCAGAAAGATTGTATCACTTATGAATGCATTAGTGATGGGGGAAATTGAAGTCAAAGTAATGTATTTTAATAGGATGAAACATTCCTTAACCAGTGAAAGCTGCATGCACAATCTGACATGGGAAACCAATTCACTAGCCTCTCCCTGTTCCTTGAGTTATCATGTTGTAGCTTCAATTAAGGGAGTCCTGATGGCGAGGAGGGGACTAGATAGAAACACACGGTGAAGGAAAGGAGAAGAAACGCTGGCAGGTAGGGGGAATGTATCTTGACTAGCTGCCCACCTAGTACACAATGAGGGGTTTGTTGTTCAGTCAGCCTCAGTCTGAACATGAGGTGTGGGCTGTGCGTGTGTCTACTGAGCTGACATTTGGAGAGCACTCAACACAGGGGGTGTTGAGGAGGTAGGGGCTCATCTGTTGTAATGTTGTGCATGAGTATCCCCCTCTTCCCAAAGTGGTGTGCTGCGGTGCACTGTAATTGTCTGATCTTATCCCACTCAATTTAACTGAGAGGATCATGTTGAATCATGTAAAGGGCAATGTCATCAGTTTCAGATCATTGATCAGAAAAAGGGCATGTTATGATTACAATATTGCAGTCATCAAGAAAGTATGTTTTATTTGGCTCTGAAGCCCAAGGCTATCCAACATGTCAACGGAAAGAGTGGTTAGAACTTGTTACTTGGGCTGACACCATTTAGTCCACTGGTTGATTAGTTTGGTCCATAAGCTGTTAATTGACCAAGATTTCTTTAGTCGAGCAGCAGCAAAAAATGTTTTTAAAAATCATGGTGTACAAGACACCTGTCTGATTCGTGCCTGTGAGTGGACTGATCCATTGTGGAGGCTGTTGGGGTGACACAGTCCATCAGTCTAAGACGTGCTACTGAAATTGTATATGGTTATTATATTTATATTATATATGGTTAGAATGACATTTTATAGCATCCGCTTTCTCCCGCATTTGGATAATGGTCTATGTCCGCGGTTCTGAAACGCATATGTGCTTGTTGAATTGGTGCCTTTTCCTAGACCATGTTGCTATGTGCATAATAGCCAAGTTAACCAGCATATTGGTGTTGAGAACAGTGCAGCGGGGGCAGCAGCAGAGTTGGGGAACGAGAAAACAGTCCTTGCCTTAATTGTCTAAGAAAAGTGAGGAGAGGAAACCTCAACCAAACTAGGACTGTAATCAATAGCTTAACTGTTGAATGTGCCTGGATTTAGAAATTATCCATATACAGTATCAGTCAAGTTTGGACACACTTACTCATTCCAGGGTTTTTCTTTATTTTTACTATTTTCTGCAATAAAGAATAATATTGAAGACATCAAAAGTATGAAATAACAACATATGGAATCATGTAGTAACCAAAAAAAGTGTTAAACGTATCAAAATACATAGTAGCCACCTTTTGCCTTGACAGCTTTGCACACTCTTGGCATTCCCTCAAACAGCTTCATGAGGTAGTCACCTGGAATGTATTTCAATTAACAGGTGTGCCTTAAGTTCATTGGGGAATTTCTTTCCTCTGTAACGTGTCATTGCTTGATCGTTTATGCGTCTGTACTTGAATAAACTTTCAAAGTTTTGTACAATTTTTTAGAATTATGGAGGCCACTGTGTTCTTGGGGACCTTAAAAGCTGCATAATTTTTTTGTACCCTTCCCCAGATCTGTGCCTTGACACAATCATGTCTCGGAGCTCTACGGACAATTCCTTCGACCTCATTGCTTGGTTTATGCTCTGACATGCACTGTCAACTGTGGAACCTTTTATATAGACCGGTGTGTGCCTTTCCAAATCATGTCCAATCAATTGAATTCCAATCAAGTTTGCAAACATCTCAAGGATGATCAATGGAAACAGAATGCACCTGAGCTCAATTTCCACTTTTGTTTTTCTTCATAAATTTGCTAAACATTTCTAAAAACCTGTTTTCACTTTGTCATTCACTTTGTCATAACTGTGAATATGGTGTGTCAATTGAATGAGTATTTTTATTTTTTTCTTAAATCCATTTTAGAATAAGGCTGTAACAGAATGTGGAAAAAGTCGAGGGGTCTGAATACTGCACTAATATATATTACACACAGTTGAAGTCAGAAGTTTACATACACTTAGGTTGGAGTCATTAAAACTCATTTTTCAACCACTCCACAAATTTCTTGTCCTAACTGACTTGCCAAAACTATAGTTTGTTAACATCTACTTTGTGCATGACACCAGTAATTTTTTAATTCCAGTGGGTCAGAAGTTTATATACACTAACTTGACTGTGCCTTTTAAACAGCTTGGAAAATTCCAGAAAATGATGTCATGGCCTTAGAAGCTTCTGATGGGCTAATTTGAGGTGTACCTGTGGATTTATTTAAAGGCCTACCTTTAAACTCTGCCTCCGCTTGACACCATGGGAAAATCAAAAGAAATCAGACAAGAACTCAGAAAAAAAAACATTTGACCTCCACAAGTCTGGTTCATCCTTGGGAACAATTTCCAAAAGCCTGAAGGTACCACATTCTGTACAAACAATAGTACACAAGTATAAACACCATGGGAACAAGTTGCCGTCATACCGCTCAGGAAGGAGACTTGTTCTGTCTCCTAGAGATGACCGTACTTTGGTGCGAAAAGTGCAAATCAATCCCAGAACAAC
The DNA here is from genome assembly GCF_002021735.2 of Oncorhynchus kisutch. NCBI lineage: Eukaryota > Metazoa > Chordata > Actinopteri > Salmoniformes > Salmonidae > Oncorhynchus > Oncorhynchus kisutch. The sequence goes on along the minus strand of NC_034202.2, from coordinate 33,526,739 downwards.
AGCAGAGGACCTTGTGAAGATGCTGTAGGAAATGGGTACAAAAGTATCTATATCCACAGCAAAACGAGTCCTATATCGACATAACCTGAGAGGCGCTCAGCAAGAAAGAAGCCACTGCTCCAGAACCGTCATTAAAAAGCCAGACTACGGTTTGCAACTGCACATGGGGACAAAGATCATACTATTTAGAGAAATGTCTTCTGGTCTGATGAAATAAAAATAGAACTGTTTAGCCATAATGACCATCGTTATGTTTGGATGAATAAGGGGGACGCTTGCAAGCTGGAGAACACCATCCCAACCGTGAAGCACGGGGGTGGCAACATCATGCTGTGGGGGTGCTTGCTGCAGGAGGGACTGGTGCACTTCACAAAATAGATGGCATGAGGAAGGGAAATTATGTGGATATATTGAAGCGACATCAGTCAGAAAGTTAAAGTTTGGTCACAAATGGGTCTTCCAAATGGACAATGACCCCAAGCATACTTCCAAAGTTGTGGCAAAATGGCTTAAGGACTTAAGCCCTGACCTCAACCCCATAGAAAATTTGTGGGCAGAACTGAAAAAGCGTGTGCAAGCAAGGAGACCTACAAACCTGACTTGGTTACACCAGCTCTGTCAGGAAGAATGGGCCACAATTCACCCAACTTATTGTGGGATGCTTGTGGAAGACTACCAGAAACATTTGACCCAAGTTAAACAATTGAAAGGTAATGCTACCAAATAAAATTTGATTTGATTTGATTTACTAATTGAGTGTATGTTAACTTCTGACCCACAGAGAATGTGAAGAAATAAATAAAAGCTGAAATAATATCTCTTTACTATTCTGACATTTCACATTCTTAGGATCACCACTTTATTTTACCTGACCTAAGATAGGACATTTTTGCGAGGATTAAATGTCAGGAATTGTGAAACTGAATTTAAATGTATTTGTGCTAATGTGTATGTAAATCTCTGACTTCAACTAGTATGTATGTATGTATGTCAAGACATTGAACTATTTCCCCGTAAACCACGTTCCCCGTCTTGCTTTAGCAGTATGCTTAGGGTCATTGTTCTGCTGGAAGGTGTCCTAGTCTCAAATCTCTGCAAGACTGAAACAGTTTCCCCTCAAGAATTTCCCTGTATTTAGAGCCATCCATCATTCCTTCAATTCTGACCAGTTTCCCAGTCCCTGCTGATGGAAAAACATCCCCACAGCATGATGCTGCCATGCTGGACACTCTTCCGTAAAGCCCAGCTCTGTGGAGTGTATGGCTTAAAGTGGCCCATAGTCCTGTGGACATACACTCCAATCTCCGCTGTGGAACTTCGCAGCTCCTTCAGGGTTTTCTTTGTTGCCTCTGGTTGATGCCCTCCTTGCCTGGTGGTGCCATATTCTTCCATTTTTTTAAATAATGGATTTAATGGTGCTCCGTGGGATGTTCAAAGTTTCAGATTTTTTTTTTTTTAAATAACCCAACCCTGATCTGTACTTCTCCATAACTTTGTCCCTGACCTGTTTGGAGAGCTCCCTGGTCTTCATAGTGCCGCTTGCTTGGTGGTGCCCCTTGCTTAGTGGTGTTGCAGACTCTGGGGCCTTTCAGAACAGGTGTGTGTATATACAGTGGGGCAAAAAAAACGTATTTACTCAGCCACCAATTGTGCAAGTTCTCCCACTTAAAAAGATGAGAGGCCTGTAATTTTCATCATAGGTACACTTCAACTATGACAGACAAAATGAGAAAAAAAAATCCAGAAAATCACATTGTAGGATTTTTTTATGAATTTATTTGCAAAATATGCTGGAAAATAAGTGGAGGTGAATACTTTTGCAAGGCACTGTACCTCCAGTGTTACATTTTTTAAATAAGCATTTACATCAAGCAAAGTGAGTGCAGTCTAATCTTTTAAATGTGTACAATTCTGCTTGTATCAATGACCAACAGGCATATCTATGCAATCAGTCACCTTTTCACAGGCTGCCAGCTCTTTGACTGTTTATCTGACTTGTTTGCACTAGACCAATATTTGTCTGGTAAATAAGGAGTAGTCGTAGTTCTGCCCGCCTCCTAGAGACTACTGGGAGATGCCTTTCACTGCCAATTCCACTTACCGTTTACTATTCTGGAAACTCTTTGTATCCTGGTGAATGTTAACCAGGGGTTTAGAGTTACAGGTCTGTACTGTGGCCCCTCATTAGCATATGTCTCGTGTCTGGTCAGTCTGTGGACAAAGATAAGCTGCTGTGACTTATTGTGGAGTAAGTTGGAGGTTTTGCGTGGAAAGGAACAGTGGATTCTTTTGCTATAGGACAGTGGGTCCCAACAGGTTTTACTTTGGGACCCAAATTTCACCAGGTTGTCAGTTGAGAAAATATTCACATCATGATCTATTTTTATGCCAAAATGCAAGCTGGAAAACTATTTTTAATTCTATATTGATAGTAAATGTAGCAATTATTTGACAAGGGAACAACAGATCACAAAATCAACCAAATCCGTTAAAAAGCACTGCTAACAGCTCTATATTAAAAATACTGTTATTGAAGAAAAATTGTTCCGATTTTAAATTCTTTTCTTTTTTTTTTTAGGTTCTTTATAATTTCTACACTTCCTGGTTTTAGTTGTTTAAGTTCAGTCAGGAGTGTTTCCCCCCCCCCCCCCCCCCCCCCGGCTATTATTTTCATTTTTTTCCTCCAACACCCACGACCTATTCAAAGTCTCCTGCGGGGTCGAGACCCACGAGTTGAGAATCTCTGCTATATAATATGCAACAACTAGGCTTGGCCGGTATACCGGAGTATTTTGGTAAAAGCCACAATGGTTTTCCAATACCGTTGAAACTATTTATTTATAGTTTAATATATTTGAATTCGGGATGCACAATATATCGGTGAACATATCGGAATCTGCCGACATTAGCTAAAAATTACAACATCGGCCCGGTGTCTAGTTTAACACCAATGTGCAAAACCGATGTCAAAGCTGGCGTGCATACCTTTTATAACATAGGTACATGACATAATGACACCACGTAAAATGTTGCACTACACATGCAACACAGCATTCCTAACCTAGCCCACAATGTCTGCTGCCTGGATCGAGGAGTCAACAAGTCGAGCAGTCATTTGAAAGAGTAAGTAAGAAAGTTTCAGTGAGACAACTCAAAGGCAAAATCTATTCACGCCAAGATAATGGTATTCATTGACCTTGGCTATCAACTGTTCTCTGTCGTGGGTGACGTTGGCTTTCGCTGACTGGTCGAGCACCGGTACACATTTTGCTCTACCAGAGTTACACAGTAATAGCTATTAGCTTCATGACATACTATGGAACACCGTTTGGGTCTGCGTGTCAAAGAAGATACACGTCAAATAACACTATTTGACGAGTCCTAACACTTTTTGACGCACTAAATAAGCTTTTAATTTGACATGTAAAATAACACAGTTCTATTATAGAATGTTGTGTGTTCTGAATTTGCACGTGCAAGCCAAGCGCCACCACTACTATCAGTAGCACTGTCATAGCTGTACAAAAAGTCTGCAAACAAGCACACACCGGCCACGAACTATGTGTTTACAATACCGCGTTGGTAATAAAGCATTATTTGTTTGACCGCAAGTTCTGGGGTAGATAGCTTTAGCTTGGTACCTAGCTAGTATCAATACAACCAGCCTGAAAACAATGGCCAGTAGGAACTGCAGTCATTTTCATTATTCTTACACACAAGGATTCCTAAATCATTGCGAAGTATTGTTGTTTGCCTATTGAAATTGAACTTCAGTTCATGAAAATAAATGGCTAGCCAGCTACTTAACCCTGTTGCCCAAAGCTAACGTTATAAGCAGCCAGCTAGCTTCAGCTGGCTAGTGAGGCTCGACCGGACCGAGTTGAGTTGTGAAGCTAGCCACAATAAAGAGTAGGCACAACAGTGGAGTTTGTGGTTTGCCCTCAAAATAAAATGACCTCTTTGAAAGTGATGCAGAAGGTTACAATTGGTGGAATCATGCAATATTTAGACTAGATAATGTTAAAAAGGTTGGAATGTGAAGCAATGAAATGGGGTATCAGTCTACTCTGTGACACCCACAGAACACAACTATGAAGACTTTACACAAATATTGAAGTTTTAGCTTGTCGTGGGACTGTGACTGTGAAATCACCTCCCCAGTCAGCCTATTGTGTGTATTGACATTCATATTGCACTGTACAGCTTTACCTAAGGATTGGGGATCAATCAAATGGGGTATCTGTCTACTCAATACCCAAGATATTTTTTCCCAATGTCCTCCTCAAGAGACTCCAAAACATCCACACAGTATTGTTTTTCTGCGGGAAAAGTGTTCAATACACACAGGTTGACAATAAATGTGGCTCAATTCAGTTGTTTCAGACTCCCGCAATAAGAGCTACTACGCTAATGTTCTCTGGGTGTCACTGAGTAGACTGATACCCCGTGTCATTGATCCACAATCCATAGGTAAGGCTGTACCGTGAAATAAGTATGTCCCCAAATGCAATTCTAAAGTATAATACATCCGGTGTGTTTTCTGCAGATTTTTGTCAAATTAATAAATTGTCTTTTGTTGATTTTATATAACATTCCAACCTCGTTTAGCCTGATCTATTCAATTATGGCATAATTCTACAATTGTATTCATTTGCATTACTGTCAATGACATACTTTTATTTTGAAGGCTAATCGCAAAGTCCACTATTGTGGCTAATTCTTATTGTGGCTAGGGACACAAAGACGGGTCCGATCACCATTAATCAATTAAGAACTGTCCTATAAATTAGGGCTATTTTAGATGACACCTAGCCATATAGTTAGCTAGCTAACCATAGCTATTGAAACAGTATGTCATTTTGCTATGTTTTTGGGGAAGAACATTGTTTGCATCCATGAGCTAGCTAGCTTTTTTTTTAATGACCAGCACTGTAGGTGCGCGAGAACTACCAGCATCACAGCATACGTATCGATTAATCATTGTGACATAAAATATGAGTGATAGTGTATGAACGTGTAAAATTGTGACGCAGTCATATTCAGGTCATGATTGGTCAACAAGCTTATTTGACACGTAAAGACCCAAACGGCGTTCCATAGTATGAGAAATCCTGGTTGAGAATGAAACAACTGAACAAATGAACAGCGAAACAGCACAGCAAGTAAGTGAAATAAATGGGTTTGGTTATGTTTTACTGGTAATGGGGACATGCGTAAATGCCAACAAAAGAATTTTTTCACGCGTGTGTGCGTAACCTTTTTTATTTAACAAGGTAAGTCATTTAAAAACAAATTCTTATTTACAATCATGGCAAACCCCGGCCAAACCCGGATGACGCGGGGCCAATTGTGCGCCGCCCTATGGGACTCCTAATCACAAGTGGATGTGATACAGCCTGGATTCGAATCAGGGACTGTAGTGATTCCTCTTCACTGAGATGCAGTGCCTTAGACCGCTGTGTGTGTGTTTTCACTATTTAACTGTATTAGAATGCTTAAAAGACCGGTAAAAGTTTGAATATCGGCTACTAGTATCGTTTTTTTTGGAGGGGGGGGGGGGGGAATATTGGATATCGGTATCAGCCAAAAATGCATCACTAATTTGAATATTATTTTAGCTACTTTTTAAGTAAATACCTGTTGTCAACTTGTGCAATACGATAGGAGATACAGATCACAATTTCAGAGTTAATGCCTAAACTTAAACATTTAGATTTGGAACAACTTCGTCTAATTCTGATGTGATACTGTTAAAGCTTGTAGGAACACTAGTTAACTGCCACTCGTGAGCTATGCAGACTTGCAGAGGTGATTGGGGAGTGCCAGAGAGGCCTATGGGGTCGGGAAATGTGTGGAATTTATTTTCTTTTTACTATTTTCTAATAGTGAAAAGGTCAAAACCATGAAATAAGACACATGGTATCATGTGGTAACCAAAAAAGTGTTAAACAAATCAACATATATTTGAGATTCTTCAAAGTAGCTACCCTCTGCCTTGATGACAGCTTTGCACAGTCTTGGCATCTTTCAACCAGCTTCATGAGGTAGTCACCTAGAATGCATATCAATTAATAGGTGTGCCTTCTTAAAAGTTCATTTGTGGAATTTCTTTCCTCCTTAATGTGTTTGAGCCAATCAGTTGTGTTGTGACAAGGTAGGGGTGGTATACAGAAGATGGCCCTATTTGATAAAAGTCCAAATCCATATTATGGCAATAACAGCGCGAAACCATCAAGCGCTATGATGCAACTGGCTCTCATGAGGACTGCCACAGGAAAGGAAGACCCAGAGTTACCTTTGCTGCAGAGGATAAGTACATTAGAGTTACCAGCCTCAGAAATTGCAGCCCAAATAAATGCTTCACAGAGTTCAAGTAACAGACGCATCTAAACTTCAACTGTTCAGAGGAGACTGCGTGAATCAGGCCTTCATGGTCGAATTGCTGCAAAGAAACCACTACTAACGGACACCAGTAAGAAGAAGAGACTTGCTTGGGCCAAGAAACGCAAGCAATGAAGACTAGACTGGTGGAATTCTGTCCTTTTTGTCTGAGTCCAAATTTGAGATTTTTGGTTCCGACTACTCTGAAACGCAGAGTAGGTGAACAGATGATCTCTGCATGTGTGGTTCCTACCGTGAAGCGTGGGGGTGCTTTGCTGTTGACACTGTCAGTGATTTATTTAGAATCCAAGGCACACTTAACCAGCATGGCTACCGCAGCAATATGCCATGCCATCTGGTTTGCCCTATCATTTGTTTTTCAACAGGACAATGACCCAACACCTCCAGGCTGTGTAAGGGCTATTTGACCAAGAAGGAGAGTGGATCTGATGACTTGGCCTCCACAATCCCCCAACCTCAACCCAATTGAGATGGTTTGGGATGATTATTATTATTATTTTTTTACCTTTTATGTAACTAGGCAAGTCAGTTATGAACAAATTCTTATTTACAATAACAGAACGACAGATTTGTATTTTGTCAGCTCTGGGATTCGATCTAGCAACCTTTCGGTTACTGGCCCAACGCTCTAACCACTAGGCTATCTGCCGCCCCGAGTTGGACCCGCAGAGTGAAGGACAAGCAGCCAAAAAGTGCTCAGCATATGTGGGAACTCCTTCAAGACAGTTGGAAAAGCATTCCAGGTGAAGCTGGTTGAGAGAATGCCAAGAGTGTGCAAAGCTGTCATCAAGGCAAAGGGTGACTGCTTTGAAGAATCTAAAATATATTTTGATTTGTTTAACACTATTTTTGGTTACTACATGATTCCATATGTGGTATTTCATAGTCTTGATGTCTTCACTATTCTACAATATAGAAAATAGTAAAATAAAGAAAAACCCTTGAATAAGTAGGTGTGCCCAGACTTTTGACTGGTACTGTATGTCTATATTTCTTTTGGCTACTGCTCGACTAATCTCGGTCGACCAACAGCTTATCGTTCAGTCTACTAAATGGGGTCAGCCCTACAAGGCTGTGGGCAATATCAAACGGGGATACCTTGGTCAGTTGATCACTTCTCTTTCCATGACAGACTGAGCAGGTGAACTCTATCCCTTATTGATGTAATTTGTTAAATATACCTCAGTCAGTGTAGATGAAAGGGAGGAGACTGGTTAAAGTATGATTGTTAAGCTGAGACAATTAAAACATGGATTGACAACAAATGTAAGTGCCTTTGAATGGGGTATTGTGGTAGGTGCCAGGCACACCGATTTGTGTCAAGAACTGCAACACTGCTGGGTTTCCTATGTGTATCAAGAATGGTCCACCACCCAAAGGATGTCCAGCCAACTTGACAGAACTTTGGGAAGCATTGGAGTCAACATGGGCCAGCGTCCCTGTGGAACGCTTTCGACATCTTGTGGAGTCCATGCCCCGACAAATTGAGGCTGTTCTGCGGGGGGCTTCCCATTGTTACTCACCACTGTGTCATCTCGCTGGAACAAAAGCACAGCATGCACACATAACGAATGCTTTGCCCTGTCATTATCTCGTTAGATAGAACTCAAGATGTTGTCCCTGGAAGGAGGTTTCCAGAGGTGTATGTCTCAGGATGTTCGATTGAATGGCAACAACCATTCTCTGGAGATCAATTATCCTGAGAACTAATGCTTCTTTAATTGGTCTTTGGGGGGGGATGGGTCCACCTATGGTTTCCATAAGGGTCTACTGCACTGAACAACAACTAAGTAGATGACAACATGGCTCAGCATGCCATAGCCCAGTCAAGCTAAGAGTAGAATGCTATAGTACAAGGAAACCTGTTCCTGGGGCCCACACTCGGTGGAAATGTAGTTTTTTCCCCCCCCTAGCACTACACAGCGGATTCAAATAACTAACTCATCAAACTTTGATTATTTGAATCCACTTAATAGTGCTAGGTCTAAAAACTAAGCTCCCTGCCTTCCCACCTTGGTCCTGGGAAACACTGCTCTAGTATCACAGCCCCACCCAGCAGGGTATAGCATGGGGCCTTCTCTTGGTGCTGCATATTCAATTAGGCTACCTGCGTCGACATGCAAATAAGCACGCACCAGTCTTTACATGTATTGGCCAAAAACTCTTTGTTGTCAGATACCATACCAATGAGTAAACCTGCAAATTTGTATGGCAAACCCCTAATTTACATCCAAGACATGCTTGTTCCTGTTTTGTGTTAAGGCATTTACAAAACCCAAGCAGAGTCTCTAGGCAGAGAGGTGGGTAGGCAGGCAGGCAGCTCTGTGGATGGAGGGCAGTGAGCAGCATGAGAACACAGGGTTCTGGCCTTGACAGACCAAGATATTCAGAATGTCACATCTGGCTGAGAAAATGTCCACCAAAACAGAACACTACTAGCAGTCTAGCACGTCTACTCACGGATACGAAGGCATGCTCACACAAGTGCAATGAACAAATATTTGCAAACTGGTAATTTTACAGTTTAGTCATGTTGCAGACGCTCTTATCCAGAGGGACTTACAGTTAGTGCAGTCATCTGACTCTGGGGAAGTAGATAAAGGGCCTCATTTGCCAAAATCCCAAAGATTCCCTTTAAGATAGCTAGGTGGGACAGCAATCAGTCATAGTAAGTACAATGTTCCTCAAAGTAGCTATCAGCAAAGTCAAAGCTAGTAGGGTGGGAAGAGTCAAGTGCGAGTTAGTTTACTGGTTCCACCATTGAGGTGCCAGGACAGAGAAGAGCTTGGACTGGGCTGAGCGGGAGCTGCCCTCCCGTAGGGGTGGGAGGGCCAAGACACTAGAGGTGCCAGAACGGAGTAGTCCGGTTGTAGGATTTGAGCATAGCCTGAAGGTAGGGAGGGGCAGTTCCTCTTGCTGCTCCGTAGGCAAGTACCACGGTCTTGTAGTGGATGTGAGTGATGATTTGACTGGGAGCCAGTGGAGTGTGTGGAGGAGCGGTGTGACATGGGAAAACTTAAAGGTTGAACACCAGGCGGGCTGTGGCATTCTGGATAAGATGCAGGGGTTTGATGGTAATAAAATATTCATACTAATTTCCTTTCGGCTCCATCATTCAGAGCTTCTGCCATTTTAAAATGTCATCTGTTTTAGGTTAGTAGCTTATGCAGTAAATGACAGTTGAGAAGGTTGTAAGTGTTCACTTTATTCATTGTTCGGTACGTTTACATGCACACAATAATACGATTATTGTGAATACTCAGATTTAATATAACAGTTTAAAAAGTGTACCTGCTTTGCAAGAAGAAAGATTTCCCTCAATCCTGTTTACATGGACACATCTGAAATCAGACTACCTGATGGGACTTCAATGAATGTAGAAAATCGGCAATCAAAATAAACATTATCACAGCGACCATGTTCTTTTTGGAGATGTTTTGTATGTGAGAATGCATACTTTCAGTTTTTCCGAACTCACTTCCCTCCCGCAAAAGAGGGAGGCTTGAGCTGCTTGTGCAAGCATGTGTGCAGATCACACTGCTGGAACTGATGTGTAGTTATCTTTTAACAACTTCCCTGACTAATTGACAAATGATTAGATAAGAGTATAGTCTCACAAAATGTTGCATGTCAGCAATCAAGTTTAAGATGTATAACATCAAAAATACAGAAATACAGCCAGTATGAGGCATTTTGCATTATATAATCCTGCTTTTGAAATCATATGACATTTTGGGACTATATCAGCAATGGACCTTGAAGGAATTTTCCTTTTAAAGTGTTTACATGTCCTAATAATTTGAGAGATTACGCAGAAATCTAGGTGTTTAAACCCCCTAATGTCGATGTCGGCACCCCCGCTGAAATCTAATTAGTAAAAAAAACTATCCCCATAAAAATCTGTCAGTTTAAGCTAGAGATGTTTTTGGTTTGCATTGGATACGTCTCAATCCATCACATTGTCACACTTCTGCAGCTGTGGTGAAAGGCCATGAGACATCCCTTTCACAAAATCATATGTAGTGTGCGAACGGTTTGGCCTAAAAACTATTGTGATTGCTCTACGACCCCCACAAGCATCTTGGGACTGAAGTCGGTACCGCCGATCTGCCAACTTCTGTCTGTAGTGTCCAAACAGTTTGGGCTGCACACTAATATGACCCGATCTGTGCAAAGGGGAAACTCTCACAAACATGTTTTGCTCTAGGACGACCACAGGCCTCACAAGACTCGTTCTGAAGGTCCCCCGGTACCAGTTGAAAAAGTTAATGGAAGTACATATGGAGACTGTTTAGTGCCAAAAATAAGGAGTTAAATATACTGAACAAAAATATAAATGCAACATGTAAAGTGTTGCTACCATGTTTCATGAGCTAAAATAAATATCCCAGAAATGTTCCATGTGCACAAAAAGCTTATTTCTCCCAACTTTTGTGCCCAAATTTGTTTACATCCCTGTTAGTGAGAATTTCTCATTTTCCAAGATAATCCATCCACCTGACAAGAAGCTGATTTAAACAGCATGATCATTACACAAATGCACCTTGTGCTGGGGACAATACAATGCCACAGATGTCTCAAGTTGAGGGAGTATGCAATTGGGAGGGTGCTGAGGAGCAATGTGCCCTCTAAGCTGCGTGTGTGCGCGGGCATGCAGGACTGCCGCGGAGAATAACTATCAGCCTGCGTAGAGAAGCACGAGATTAAACTTCACTCAACTTTATTTTTTCCCCCCTTTTTAGTTAACACTATCTGTAGTTCCCTCTACTGTTGGAATTGCCCATATTAGCCACTTTCAATGCAACACACCAAAACTAACTATGCAAGACTTCGTATGCAAAGCTAACTATGCAAGATATTTTCTTGCAGAATGCATCAGAGTAGGAGTCTATTGCATTGACAGGGACGACGCGACATAACTAATCAGCTGCAGTATCCCTATATACAAATATACCATTGCCATGTATGGATCTGACCATTCACTTTGAACTAGACTGTGTTTACAGCATGAGTGGTCATGAGTAGATGTACTTTTAGAGATCAAAGCGATAGCTGCATTAAGCCACGTGCACATTTGTTCATAGTTTGTGTTAGTGAGTTATTAGCCCAGTTATAACACCTTTCTAGTCAACAATGGGGGAGTGGTTGCTTCCTACAACAGCACAAAATGTGTGCATTTCTAGCATTGTTGTATTTTTAAAGGGGCAGTGTTGTATTTTGAGACGGGCTTAAATTAGTAGCCAATACGTACAGGGTAGCATCATTTGTCTGATTCTCTGTAATAATGGTATGGGAATAATACTTTATTTTGTAAAGTGGTTTCTTGTATCAAACAACACATTTTTGTCACCTCCTTATCTGAATGACAAGTGGATAAACAGGTTAATGTCAAGCTCTGCATATTTTTTCCAAAAGTCTACATTGAACACCACACATTGGCTGCTACTGTAGGCGGAATGACAGCACAGCTATTTCCATGTTAAAATATTATGGGATGCATTTAGTTTTTTATGGTAGGCCACTCTGATAGGCTTACATTATGATCATATAGCCTTGTAGCCTTCTTGGCAACTGTTATAACTGTAACCTAAAACAGGTACAGCCTGTGTTTGTAATAAAGCATTTTTTGAACAGAAAAACAGATTCTGATTGGCTGGGCCTATGCGCAAGGCCCTCCCATGGCTGCACCCCTGTCCAGTCATGTGAAATCCCTAGATTTAGGGCCTAATGAATTTATTTCAATTGACTGATTTCCTTAACTCAGTACAATCTTTGAAATTGTTGCTTGTATTTATTTTTGTTCAGTATAATATTGGTGGTCAGTCAGATTGATATAACCTGTTGGTGTTAGGTGGCACTAAAAACCTATGTACATTCAATGACCTTTTTAGGAGGCAGCTTTTACAACAACTCGAGGAAGCACCACCGCCTATCCAATATCTCGTGTAGCTCCACGGCCTACCCAGTATCTCGTGTGGCTCCACGGCCGACCCAGTATCTCGTGTGGCTCCACGGCCGACCCAGTATCTCGTGTGGCACCACGGCCGACCCAGTATCTCGTGTGGCACCACGGCCGACCCAGTATCTCGTGTGGCACCACGGCCGACCCAGTATCTCGTGTGGCACCACGGCCGACCCAGTATCTCGTGTGGCACCACGGCCGACCCAGTATCTCGTGTGGCACCACGGCCGACCCAGTATCTCGTGTGGCACCACGGCCGACCCAGTATCTCGTGTGGCACCACGGCCGACCCAGTATCTCGTGTGGCACCACGGCCGACCCAGTATCCCGTGTGGCACCACGGCCGACCCAGTATCCCGTGTGGCACCACGGCCGACCCAGTATCCGTAAAGGACCCGACTTGGAGTTGAATATCAGTAGCATATTTATTTTTTCAGTGTTCTTTCATCTTTTTCCACAGATCTTCTTGCTGGCCTGTCCGCCATGTAAAACAGCCATGGTCCTCTTTAGGTGAGTACCTCCATTCTACACACTCTCACTGCCATGAAATACCAACCCCACCTCAACAAGCCACCACCCTCAAATACGTATCCAACCACCCTCACCCCAAGTACCCACCCATTCTATCCTCCTGACCACCCCATGTATTAAGGTGTCATGCTGAGTTTAGCTATTTGAGAACGCAGACTAGCCAGTGACTGGAGTTTCCCAGGCATTACTTCAACTGACTGTCAAAGTTCTTCTTAAAATAGACCATCACCCTGTCAACACCTCAGTGCTCATCTTATGACTGAGTCCCAACACAGTAGGACACTGAACTTAACCAGGAACTGCATGTACAATATGTGAAGCTGAGGGGAATTCTGAGGGTTTACCACAATCTGTTGAATCGGTTCTCTTCCTTGTGAAGTTGCTCTAGCTGGTTGCATGCATTAGGCTACACTCGAGAGACGAGGGGGGAGATCCAATGAGACTGACTGGACACTGGCTTCATGGTTCCACAAATCTGTTAATGCCCATTTTTTAAATTTGTAAACCATAAATATTAAATAAATATAAATTACTAGCTCAAAAACGTAATATGCTAAAATGACAAGTTAGTGGGGGATGGTAATATCAGAACCAAGGTGGGGTGGACAAAAAACAGGCAACACTTTTTAGTAACCTTTTGCAATGCCACGAAAATGAAAAGAACATTGTGGTTTTAGAATGTCACAAGCAACAGTTGACTATGCTGTTGATATATGACTACCATGCACATTTCACCACACCAGAGCATGACATTTCAAACCAATGCCATGCAAATTTAGTTCCATCAACTGGCGGTCAGGCTGAGGTTCCTTCTCAGGACATTTCATAATCACAGCCGAGGTGTGTGATATTGCCAACATCCCACAAGAGTTTTTGTTAGTACAGTAATTCAAAAACAAGTGGACTATCATTATTGAAGCTCATTTTGGAAAAAGCTGCTATAGTACAACACAGCTTCAGAAACAATGGACACGTGTGGCACAACAAGACTGAAGTCAAACAGTGTAGTCTGTATACTTGGGAGTCCCTCTTTTTCCCCAAATTTTTTTGTTGTTGCCCTTTTTCTTCCCAATTTCTTGGTATCCAATTGGTAGTTACAGTCTTGTCTCATTGCTGTAACTCCCGTACGGACTCGGGAGAGGCGAAGGTCAAGAGCCGTGCGTCCTCCGAAACATAACATAACCCAACCAAGCCGCACTGCTTCTTGACACAATTCCCACTTAACCAGGAAGGCAGCCGCACCAATGTGTCGGAGGAAACGTACACCTGGCGAACGTGTCAGCGTGCAAATGTAGGCATATAAATGTGCCCATTTGGGGATCTGATAGTGTTTCTGATTGGCTTAACGCACCACCACTAATGAGCTGTGGAGTTTCTCAAAGTAATGTTTTCTTCACCTCAAACAGCAAGCTGTTTTTACATCCTTTGAGAATGACAATAGTTCCTCAATGTATTTGAAAAATCTTTCCAGCTTTCTCCCTTTCCATTACCACTCAGTGTGAAAGTGAAAAATATCATGCTCTGATCCAGTGGAAACATCATAAAATATGCCTTCCTGATTACTTCTTATCCCTTGCGCAAATAGCCTACAGCTGTGTCTACAGCCGAGCTCACTGGTGCAGGAAACTGAGGTCCCAAC